>NW_020955191.1:34611-84684 GCF_900497805.2 Vombatus ursinus | reverse complement strand
GTGGGCCTCGGTGAGGAGAAGGGGCATCCAGGGGGCTGAGGGAGCTGCGTGTGCGAGGCCCCCCACACCCACCGCCCGGGGCCCCTGACCCAGAAAGCACTTGGGGGGTTAGGAAGGGATGGGGGACCAAGCCAGCCTAGGTGTGGGGGAGCGTGGGGCACGTGGGGAGAGGGGCTTGTTGGGTCCTGGAGGGACAGCTTTGACGTAGATGGGCCTGAAGACACGAGGGAGCCAGGAGCAAGTCTTTGGCTATTTTCATTTGCCACTTAGGATGGCAGAAAATCTGGGGTCACTGGTATTTGCCAATGCCTGGCATACTATGGTGACCCAGGTTCCACACACCTATTGTGTTTCTTTTTGCAGAGACCAGTGACATCAATGGGCAGTGTGTTGATTTGTGCACGAATTGGATTTCAGCGAGGCAAGAGTTGTACAAAGTAGTCCGACCTACTCTTCCAGAGTCAGCTAGGTCCAGTGGCAAGATAAAAGTCAAGAGTGGCGATGGCCTGGCTTGCAGTGGTGTCTTGGGTCTGACCAGGTTCTAAGTGCTCCATAGTGCCCACTTTAGCTGCTTTTGTGGCTGTTGGAACAAATTGTTTTCATGCACCCATTCCACTGGTTCTTCAGATGCTTGGGATAGACATCCTTCTAACTCACCATGATAGATTTTCTGGCTTGTACGTTACCCTCTAAGTGAGTTAACCCATCTGTTCAGGTGGTTTTACCAGGATGTAGCTGCTGTGCATGCTTGTTGAAACCATAGCTTCTTGTAACCACAGGGAAAAGTTGGGTGAAAAGCAGACACCAAAGGGCAGCCCTGAAGAGGGCTTAACACGTCCTCACATGAGAGGTGCTAGTCGTCTCTGAATACACATGCCTAAAATGTGTCTAGAGTCATCACTTTTTTTTTTCACTGTAGAATTTAGTCTATAGAGTAAATCTATGTGTCCTTGTCCTAACTTTGCTATCAGCTACAAATTTGGAACCATCTCCTCTGTCCATGTGTGAGATTGCTCCTAGGAGCCAGAGACAGTTATGAAATTAGGGACAAATTCTGAGGGTAGAAAAGAGAGAGCAAAAAAAAAAAAAAAAATGCTTCCCAGGGAGATGTCACTTGGAGAAAGGAGTGCCAAGAGGCAGTATGAAGAAGAGACAGGAAGAACCAGAGAATGAGGCAGAGATGAAGGTGCTGAGCAAAGAAGGACAGGGATGGAAAAAATGGGAAAGTGAGCTGTGAAATCTCCAAAAGACCTGAACAGGAGAAATCCAGGAGTACATTCCCATCCCAAACCCAAGTGTTTTTAGTATCCCATTGTCTAATGGAAGACTGATTCCAGTTCTCTTTGGAAAGCATTTTGCATACCTTTAAAATCACTAAATTGGGAAAATATGTCTCTTTGGTGTGTTCCTGTTTCAACTGGTGTGTAGTAGCTCTTCCTTCAGAAAGTTAATTACAAAGTTATAGTAAGAAGGCCATGATGACATAGGGAAGTGCTAAGCAAGTAAAATCATGTTAAATTGAATTTAGGATGAAAGATTTGTATTTGATTGACTTTTGTAGTCATAAAATAGGGGAAATAAAGATGATCTTAGCCCTGTTAGTATTCTGTGGCCTAGAAATTCCTTTGTACTATTCCATAACTGTCAAAAGAGATGAGTATTTCTAGGGGAGTAAAACTCTTTCCTAAATAGTACTTTTTTTCAGTCTCACCAGGGTATAAGTTCTGATTGCTAAGAAATGCCATTCAGATCATGGATTTTCATCCAGCCTTACCTTTATTGGTCCTCAGAAGCCACCCTTCTTAACTGTTTATAAATTGAGTGTGAGAATGTATATTTCATTGAGAATTTCTCAGCAGAGACCCTTGCTCTGTTCCTATCTAAGAGAGTCACAATAGACTGATATATGCAGAAATAAAACATGAATTCTTGGCAATTAAACCATAAGACTGAAGCCGTTAGACTTTCTGTGAAGGAATTCAGTGAAATGTGTCCTGGGATTTTTCAACATGTACTAATGAGGCATCTGTCTGGGCAGACTTTTCCAATTTCTACTTCTCGTGATTTCTTAGAAATAGAAAACGTTATAAACATTACTATCTTTTGTAGGGAAAATCTCAAATTCTGGTGTCTTGAAAGAGATGGGATAGCATTTCGACATCCCACTTCCTTCCTAGATACAGAGGGGCCTGCTAGATCTTGGGGAGGTATCCACATGATAATCTCTATTCTTGTTCAGTTTAATTAAACTTAGCCCTGACTTCATATTGTCTTGATAAAATCCTATAGTTGAAAAACCCTGGGCTATACTTTTGACTTAGAACAATTCAGAACACTAAGTTATTTTCAAAGTTACAAAGATCTGTGTTTTTCATTTTAAAAAGCTGAGGACCTGTGAGTAGAGAAGGAACTTTGAACTTTGTCCAGAAGATTGGCTTGTTAGCATCGTACCATTCACCATCATCATTCAGATGACTTCTTTTCTTGTTTACACTGCTGTCACTTGCATTTTTGGTAATTGTTCCAGGTATGTCAAACCACCATATGAGTTAATCTGTAGTTTTCTTGCTCAAAATTCAGGTTTTAAACAGACTTATAATTGAGTGATGAATGAGCTAGCCTGGTCTCCAGCCTTCTTTGTGAGGAGAAATACTGTTCCATCATAATAGTCTCCCACCCCTGAGGTGAAAGGAGAAGGTGCTATTACTTCAAATTTCCACTCTGGTCTTCTGACTTGGAGGAAGGAGAGTCTCACTATTTGTACTTCAAAATCTTGTTCTCTCACCTCAACTGCCTAAGGCTCTGAAGTACTCTATCCTGAAGTCATAAAACTATGGACAATGAGAAATATCTTGAAAATTTTCATTTAATGATTAACCAATGACCACTGGTCATATTATCCATATCAGATGATCCTGAACTCTCATAGCTATCAATACTGAAAACTTGTTCTCCATCATCCTGCTTGGCCTCTCTTATTCCCATCTGTCTCAACCTAGCACTCCCTTTCTTACCCCCAAGCTCCAGTGTCCCATTCTAAAGCTAATCATGTGCTTTGTGCTCTGTGGAGTTCCATAGTTAACAAATCTGATTTCATCTTAGATCTTTTCTTTTCTCACTCCTTCCATCTTCTGGATCTCACTGAACCCTGGATCCTTGCTGAAGGCACAGTTTTCGTGGCCACTCTTTCTATCACTGGCTGTACTTTTACTCTGCCCCCTATCCCCACCTGACTGGACTCCTGGTCCAAGTTGAGGGAAAACTCTGTGTTCCCCATTTCCAGGTTCTCTCTCTACCACTTTGATTCAATAACCTGAATGGCTTTGAGCTTCACTCAATCCATATCTGCCAACCAATCAAAATTCTAGTAGCTATTGTCTGCTGATTGACAAGATGCTTCATTTCTGTCCTCAGTAAGTTTAGTATCTGGCTCACAGTCTTTCTCCTTGCAAACTCCTACTCAGCATGCTCCCTCAAATACCCTAACCTCCCACTTCTCCTCAACTTACTCATTTTCTGTGACCCACTTTTCTACCCCACCTCAGCCACACACAAAGATCACCCTTGATCTAGTCACCAGCAATAAATGTACCACTTCCATGTTCATGAACTGTTAAGATTCCCTCCTCTGATCACAGTCAATAGGCTTTCTTTCTCTATCTCCTCTGCCTTCTAATACTAAACGTTGCTTTTCATCCACACTGTGACCTCCAGTCCTTCAACCCATCAGAGTTCTCTCTGAGGCCATCCAGTCCTTCACTGGCCACTTCCCTCCTTTCCCTTTCTTGAGACCTCGGTCAGCCAGTCCAACTCTCCTGTGTCCTCTTGTAAAGTCCTTTGTTCCTTTATTGTATCCTCTCTAATTGTGCCCTTCAAAGCCTGAGCCTTGTCTTCTACACATATTCTGCTGTATAAAGCTGGAGAAAAATCACTCAATTGTTCTGACTGGTCAGTCAGATTTCCCATGCTATGTTTTTATGCTACGTGACCTCAATTGGACCTTCATTACCACTGGCAATAGTTTTGCACTTATCTAATTCATTCACTTTTCCACTTAAAATAGCCCCTCTGCCAAATTTTTCATCCCACCTCATATACCTCCCATGACCCTTCCTCCACCCACACATCTGAGAACGTTGCCTTCTATTTTACTGAAAAAATGAGAGGTTGCTCACTGAGAGTTTCTCCTTCCTCCTCATTTAATAACACTTAAATACCTTCTGCTGTTAACTTCATCTTCACCTGCCTCACATGCAGAATGTAGCCATTTGTTTTGACAAAGCAAACCCTTCTACCTACAGAAATGATTTCAGTCCATCCCATCTCCTCCAGCAAGTTTTGCCCTCCATCTGCCCCCTCCCTCACTTATCTTCAGTCTCTCTCTGCCTACAAACATGTGCATGTACTCACTTGATCCTTGCATCCCTTCTAACTAGTCCCATATCTATCCTGCCTTTTGTAACAACTTCTTGAGAAGGCTACCCATTTCCCTTCTCACTTTCTTCACTCTCTATATCTAACTTATGACCTCAACATTTAACTGAAACTGTTCTCTAAAGAAATCAGTGACCTCTTAATTGCCAAATCCAAAGGCTTTTTTTCTCATTCCTCCTCCTTTTCAACCTTTCTTCAGCAGCCTTTGACATTGCTGATCTCTGGCTTCTGTTTGACAGTCTCTTCTCTCTAAATTTTCTTTCCCTCCAGGTTATGCTCCTGCTTATCTGATCACTCCTTCGCTGATTCATCATCCAGGTCACATCTGCCTACCTTGGGTGTCCCACAGTGCCCAGGGTACTGTTTTGAGCCTTCTTCTCCCTGTATACCATTTTGTTTAGTGAACTCATCAGCTGCCATGGATTCAGTTCTCTCTGTGCTGATGATTTTCAGATCTACTTGTCTAATACTAACTTCTACTGACTTCCAGTCTTGTATCTGATATATCCTGAGGACATCTTCAACTCAACTTTTCCAAAACTGAACTCATTATTCTCCTTCACACTGCTGTATTCTTTATTTCTATTTCTATTAAGGGCAACACTTATCCTCCTAGTCCCCCCAGACACACAACCTAGTTGTTGTTCTTGACTGTTCACTATCTCTTACCTCTCAAGATCCATTCTGTTGCCAAAGCCTTTCAAAGCCCTGCACACTGTTCTCTTGAATATGCCCTCTGCTCTGATACTGTTGCCATTCTCTTGTAGTCCCTCATTTCCTTTTGCCTAGACTGTTGTAGTATTCAACTGGTTGGCCTTTCATAACATCATCCTTTCCTACTTTTCTAGTCTTCTTACATCTTACTCTCTGCCTCCCCCCTCCCCAAGACAGCGAGCAATCTGATGTAGGTAATATGTGTACAATTGTGTTTAAACATCTATCCACATTAGTCATGTGGTGAAAGAAGAAATCAGAATAGAAGGGAAAAGCCATGAAAAAGAAAACAAAAACATTTTTGTTAAAGAATTCTCTGTCTTGTAAAAGCATATCTTTTGTGAAAAAAGGTCTCTAGTACCTTATAAGCACGGGATCCATGGACAGCCCATGGTGTTATCAGCCTTAGTAAGGCAGGGAAAGAATTAAGAGGCTAAGGATAGGGACATTATAGAAATGGTTCATTTAGCCCAAGTAAGGTGGGCTCAAATACATTCTCAGATGTAGAAGAAAACTGACTCTTTCCTTCAAGCATGGAGTTTATTATATCAAACTTTTCTTTTCTCAGTATTGCAAATGAAAGAGGACAAAACTCAGAGGTTTACTTTTTTTTATAAGAAGTAAAAATTTCTGAATATGGACATAACATGTATTTGCTAGAATATGTCAGTATTTGTTAATGGATGGAATTTTATAAGACAATCTTTTCCTAAAGCAAATGGTGAATGGTGTTTTATGTTAGAACTTGCAGGTAGAGCTGCGTCTTTTCCAGTCAGTTCTTGAATTGTGTGCTGGCTCTGGAGCAGAATTAAAGCTGTATCCTCTCATAAGCCTTTCTTAACATGTCACAGTAGACCCTGACTTTTTTTGGAGTCACTGATAACGGCTTTCTTTCATCCATTTTCATTGAATGTAAAGAACTGTTGAAAAAATACAACATAACACAATTAAATTCCATGGAGCAACTGAAAGTAGTAAAGACATTAGAATTGGTCAGTACACAAATAGATGTAGAATGTTGCAGGCCTTTTAATAAAAGGAATGGCGTTGATGATATATACTTCTTTCTGCCATCTTTGTAGCAGTACTCATTAAGGTATAAGTACCAGTTGCTTTGACTTGTGTTTGAGGTCTCTTTGAAAGATTATTTGCAAGAGATATTTTCCTGAAGATATTTTCATTAGAACTTTGTACACTTTTTAATTATCTTGGTGCTCACTACAAAGATAATTCTAATAACGTGATAGGCAGAAATGGAAGGTTACTTTCCACAATGATAAGCTGCTCCTTTCTCATTTAAGCTTGTTCCGCAACTTGGCTGATTGTACTCTTCTTCTGTATTTGTAACAGGGGCTGTAAACCACATCCCTCCTTCATCTATAAATACAAAGAGTTCAAATGTGTACACACAAAGCATTAAAAGTGACTATAAAAAGCCAGGCAATTCTGTAACGCCCAGGTTTCTGATGATTTGCCAATCTGATGGTTCATTGGAAAAGTTCCATCTGGATTTTCCTTCCACTGATGTAGACATAGGATCTTGTAACCCCCTAAACACTGCCCCCGCCCCCCAAAATTTATCATTAACTCATGATTCATGTCAGTTACATAAAAACCTGTAATGTAAAAATGGCATGAATTCTAAAACCTTTCTATGCGTTCTATTTATAATCTGGTTTTCATTTCTCCCACTGGCTAATAATTCAATAAGCATATGTAAAACATCTACTCTGACAGGTGTTAAGGAAGTAAAGATGAAAAAGGACATAGCATTTGCCCCCAAGTAGCAATTATTCTACTTGTTTAATGCTATAAGTAATAATTTTTCTGCGTGATATACAAAAGTCTGTTGTTTTTGTTGTTGTTTCTGTTGTATCTGACTCTTCATGACCTCATTTGGAATTTTCTTGACAAAGATACTGGAGTGGTTTGCCATTTCCTTCTCCAACTCATTTTCAGATGAGGAACTGAGGCAAACAGGGTTAAGTGACTTGCCCAATGTCATGCAACTACTAAGTGTCAGAGGCTGGATTTGAACTCACAAGGATGAATGTTCCTAAATCTAGGCATAGCACTCTATCCATTGTGCCACTTAGCTGCCCACACAAAAGTATATTCATTGCACATTTCAGCTAAAGAGGAATATTCAGTTTATATCATTGCAAACCAAGTTACTGTGAAAAAGAAAAGGTGAAAATTGGAGCTTTACTGCTGATACTTTTGGTCACTGGGGGTTAGATGGTGGGATGGGGGTATGTAGAATACAGCTAAGTGGTTAGTGTGCTGGCTCTGAAGTCAGGAAGACTCATCTTTGTGAATTCAAATCTAGCTCCAAACACTTAATAGTTGTGTGACCCTGGACAAGTCACTTAACCCCATTCGCCGTAGTTCCTTATTAGTAAAATGAGCTGCAGAAGGAATGGCAAACCACTCCAGTTTTTCTGCCCAGAAAACCCCAAATGGGGTCCCGACAGTCAGACATGACTAAAACAACTGAACAACAAGAAAAAGACTGTAGTGACAATTCTTATGAGAACTTGAGGGAAGGGCTCTATTGGTATGGGACAAAGTGGCCACTGAATGTTCCTATGCATGACTAGTTCTTTTGAAATATTCCTAAGCCAATGAATAAATATAGTTATGGGATGTTCATTTAGAGGGGAATTCTTCCGTGTATGTATTTCTTAAAAAAATTGCTAGATTAGGCTGTTATACTGTATGATAAAATTAGCAAGTATAAAAATAAAGCAGAGAAACTCACCATCATTGTCACTAGATCTTTCTTCTTTGTTTTAGATGACCTTGCACACAGGAACCAACCTTGAACAAGAAGTAAAAACTTTTAAATATAATTCCTTATTTTAAAATGTCAAATATATGAATATGCAATTTCTCAAAAGATCTTCACAACTACTCTTTCTGTTGCTAAGGACATTAGAAGATGAATCCAGTTGATCGAGGGAGAGTCTGTTCATATGACTCTAAAAACAATTTTAATTTTCTGAATCTCTATATCATTTGTCCAACTTCCCTTTCTAGGTGTCTCTTATTCTTTGAAATATTACCTGAGTTTGTAAATACTGAGAAAATTAATTGGGATTTTAAAAATTCTAATATACAATGTAGAGAAAGTCCACAAAATACTACTTACCATAAAAAAAAGCATGGAAACCAATGCAAAGGTTTGCACTGTCAGGTCCCACTCTCATAAGAGTGATAAGAGCTTTAGAATTCTAGATATAGACAAAAAGGGAAGAATATGCTAGAGCTGGAAGAGATGTCATAAAGAAAGTGGCCATCTAGTCTGACAGCCTCATTGTACTTCTGAAGAAACTGCAGGCTTTAGCAGTTAAGTGATTCACTCCAAGTTCCCAGGGAGTAAAAAGGCTGCCCCTCTGAGTCAGGAGGGGCTAGAATGGAATCCCCCCTCTACTGTATCTGTTGCTGCTTGAACATACAAAGTACCATGATGTCTCGGAATGCTTCGAATGTAACCCTAGAAATTGGTGGAGAAGTCTAGTAGAAGGAGTTTCTTCCTCTGGGGAGTCTTTTTATCAGTGTAGTTACACTTCCCATTACAATCCGTATCCTTTATTTTCTTTTGACAGGTGACTGAGTCTTATCCTTGTTGCCTTTCCATGTCTGTCAAGTCCTTCCCTTTTGAGGAATCTTCTGGGCTGGAACCTAATGCTAGCATGTGACATTAATTTCTCCCATTAAAAAATTGTCATGATGGTGAGAAACAACCTCAGACTTCCAATAGACCCTAAGCATATGTTGAGAGATAGAACAGTGTAGGTTAATTCTCTACTATTTAAAGAGTGCCTTGTGCTGAAATCAGTATCTTATAAGCATGGAATCCATTGTAGGTTCATGGAGTCATCAACCTAAGTGGGGTAAGAAAATAAGTAAAAGGGATAGAAGAAGGACAATTGAGAAATGATTCCTTGAGGGCAAGTGAAATGAACCATGATCAATTCCATCTCAAGTACAGGAATAGGAAAATGAAGCTTTCTTTCTAACATAGTGCTTAATGTATATATTTACATATTCCTTTTATCAGTTTTGCAACTGAAAGAAAGCAAACTCAGAGAGAGGTTTACTTTCTTTGAAGGAACACAGAAGTACTTCTTGAATATGGACATATTATAGGAAGTAAAATTTGATAGTATTTTTGTTGAGTATGGTAACTTGTAGGTCGTTATAGACTTGAAGATATGAATATCATTCAATATTTTGAATTTCATAAATGTCTCTTTCCCTAAAATATACACCATGCAATTAGACTTGCACTGGCTATTAAAATGAATTTTGCACTGGTGAATTGGGAGCAGAGTTAAACCGTAATAGTCTCTTAAGCCTTTCTTACCAGGTGACACTATAACCCAGTCACTAGAGCTGCTGCCATGGCTTTCATACGTTCTCAAGAGACATAACAGACTATGGAAACAATTGTACACTGAGCAATCATGTTCTAAGGAGTGACTGATAGTGTCAATACCTAAATAATTGCCAAAAGTAGTAAGCCTTTTAATAAAAGTAATGTGCAGATGATATATTTCACTGCCATCTTTGTAGCAGTAGCCATTCAAATTTTAAATGCTACTCATTTTAATGTCACTTGGAAAGATTATTTAAAAGATATGTTTTTCTGGAGATTATTTTTTCATTAGAACTTTGTCCACTTTCTAAAAGGACCTATTCAAAGTGTCTCAGTCCTCATTACAAAGCTAATTCTAATAAAGTTTAGGCAAAAGTAGAAGCTCACCATCCTAGAAGGTATGTGGCTTCTTCTTCTTCTGTATATGGTTTCCTGCCACTTGGGTCCATGTACTCTTCATCTAAAGGTGTGACATTTATGTGTAAACCGTAAATACAAAAAGTTCAAAAATCGGTACACAAAAAGCATTTTAAAGGATAATAAAAATGTCAGACAATTCTCTAAGGTCCCAGGTTTCTGATGTGTTGCCAATCAGATGAATCAGTGGAGAAGCTGCCAACTGTCAGCTCCTTACACTGATGTAGACACAGATTTGTATAACTCCTACCCACCTACAAAAGAATGTTTCATCCACTCATGTTAGTTGAAAATCTCCAAAGTAAAAAGGTGCCAAAATTTTAAACAATAGTCTGTTTATAAATCAGGTATTTCCATCATTGAATGAACATTAATTTAGTTAACATGTAGAAAACACCAACTCTACCCCCAGGGGTGCTAAGTAAGTAAAGATGAAGAAGGTATAGCCTTTACCCTCAAATAGCTAAAATTCTACTTGAGTAATGTTACAAATAAGTTTCTCTGAGTAATCCATGAAAGTCTCCTCAATCTATATTGTAGCTTCACAGGAATACCTGTATGTCACTGGGTGCCGAGTCTTTATGAAAAAGGGTGAAAATTGGAGCTCTGCTGTGGGTAGTTTGGTGATTGAGGATTTGGTGATGTAATGAGAGTATGTAGGAAAAGACTGCGCAGCAGCTGTGGTTGGAACTGGAGGGAAAGGTTCTACTGGTATGGAGCAAAGGTGGCCATTGAATATTCCAATGAATGGTCCTGTTGAATATTCCTAAGTCAGAATCTAAGTATAGCTAAGTATTATTAATTTACAAGAGTAATTTCTCAAAGTATGTCATTCTGAAAAGTTTACTAGATTAGCTACCAGTCTACTATTTCACTGACAGGGTTGAATCTCAACATTCCTCCAATGACTGCATGTATCATGAAATCATCAGATATAAAAACATTGTGAAAAACCTTACCGCCACTGTCACTGGATGTTTCTTTGCTACTTGGTGCTATTTTAAACATGGGGACCTCTCTTGAACAAGAAGTAAAAACTGTTAAATATAAATCCTCATTATAAATTAATCAAAAGTGTAAATATGTAGTTTTGGTATAAAAAAAAGCTCCACCTATTCCACAAAACTCTCCACATTAGTAAGGCCCTTGGAAGATTAATCCATTTGATTGTCAGAAATCAGTCTACCTCCTTTCAATATATTTTACCTTTCAGAACCAGTAAGTTCATTTAGCCTATATTTGGAGGTGTTTTTGATACATGAAAGTATAAAATATTGATTTGTGGGTTTCAGCAAAACTCATTGGGATTTTTAGAAATTCAAAGAAGTTGAAAATGGAACAATAGCCCATGAAGTATTGCTTTGTGTTTAAAAAAAAAACAAACCCAAACAAACATGAAATATAATGTTTGTTGTTTGTATCAAGTGTAATTGTTATATGATGGAATGAGGTTTTTTTAAGAAATAGATTAGTAGTAGTATTTTAGAGCTGCAAACATTGTCAGAGAAAACCATCTGATCTGAAGACCTCATTTTAACCAATGATAAAGCTGAAACCTCAATAAATTATGTGACTAACTCATAGTCCAATGGAGAATAAGAACCAATCATTAATTTGGGGAAAGAAGGGGGGAGTGAATAACAGTAGTCAAGGTCTTGTAACTGATTAATATATAGAAGTATGCCCATTGTTTTAGACCTTTAAAATGGAATAACAGGGATGCTCTATACTGTTGTTCTGTTTGCAGCAGCATCCACTCAATTCTTAATTTTACTATATTTATAGCTAATTGTAATGAAGAAATAGGGTAAAGTACAAGCTCACTGTGCATAATGATTACCTGCATCTTCTTGAATAATAATTTGCTCACTTATTACTCCCAGATTTGATAGGTTTATCTTGATGGCAATGGAAAACCCAGGTTTATCTGCAGAGATAAGGAGATCAACTGGCAATTGCCAAATCATTTAGAGCACTAAGAAGTGTCAGGCTGTTCCCTAAAGCAATAGATTTTTCTAAAGAGTTGTTGAGGGGATGAATTAGTGCAAGAGGGTCACATGATGGGAGTTCTTTTCTCTGATGCAGTGCTATGTTTTTGCCAAAAGAAAAACAATAGTGACAGAAGTTGATTGCTTGTCACTTATTGTGAATAGAAAGTTAAAGGGAGGCAAAGCCAAGATGGCAGAATAGAAACAGGAACCTATTTGAATTCTCCCAAAAGTGTCTTCCAAACAACTTTAAAATAATGTGTCAAATCAAATTCTGGAGTGGCAGAGCCAATAAACGATTGGAATGATGCATTTTTCCAGTCTAAATAACTCAGAAGATAGGTAGGAGAGATCTGTGACACTGGGCTGTACTCACTCGTAGCACCAGTAGTAAGCCTTAGAGGCAGCTGGGAACGCAGCAGCTTTGGGAGCTCTCAGCCAGAGGCAGTAAGGAGGCCAGGTGACTGGTCAGAAGGAGATTACGGGGATCTCAAATTGGCACTGAGTGAAAGGACCCTGTTGCATTGTCCTACACAGCTCTGACTGTGCCGGTGGGCAGAGAGGAGCACTAATTCTTCTGGCCCTGGTCCTAGTTCCAGGTATCAGAGAAACACTAGCACTTGTAGCTAAAGAAGAGCACAGGCCAGGAGAGCAGGGACAACACCTCTCCTTGGATGAAACCACCTCTGAATCATCAAAAAATATACAGAATCCCAGAACTAGCGCTGAAAAAGAAAGTGTGAAAAAGCCTGAAGCTTCAGAAAGTGCCCACCACATCTCAGGAGCAAAGCCCAGTTTTATTCATAAAGTTAAATGTCAAGAAATAGGCTAGAAAAATGAGGAAACACCACCGCAAAAAAGGAACTGACCATAAAAAGCTACTATGGCGACAGAGAAGATCAAAACACAGATTCAGAAGATGACAACAATGTGAAAACACCTACAAGGAAAGCTTAACACAAAATGCAGATTGGAGAAAAGATCAACAAGAGTTCTTAGAAGAGCTAAAGCAAGAGATAAGAGTAGGGGCAGGTAGGTGGCACAGTGAATAGAGCTCTGGCCTTGGAGTCAGGAGGACCTGAGTTCAAATCCAGCCTCAGACACACACTAGCTGTGTGACCCTGGGCAAGTCACTTAACCCCGATTGCCTCACCAAAAAAAAAAAAAGAGGTAAAAGTGATAAAAGAAAAAATGGGAAAAGGAATGAGAATGATTCAAAAATTATGAAAAGGGAATTAGCAGCTTGATAAAAGAGGCAAAAAAAATACTGAAGCAAATAACATTTTAAAAAACAATCTTGCAAATGGTGAAAGAGGCACAAAAATTCACTGAAGAAAAGAACTCCTTAAAATAGAAAATTGGTCAAATGGGAAAAGAGATACAAAACTTTATTGAAGAAAATAATTTCTCAAAAAATAGATTTGGCAGGTGGAAGCTAATGACTCCATGAGACAACAACTAATAATGAAACAAAAAGAATGAAAAATAGAAGAAAATGTAAAATATCTCATGGAAAAAGAATTTACATGGAAAATAGATGGAGAGATAATTCAAGCATTATTAGACTACCTGAAAACCATGATCAAGAAAAGAGTCCAGTCATCATATTTCAAGAAAATGTAAAAGAAGACTGTCCCAATATCTTAAGTCTAGAAAATAAAATAGAAATGGAAAGAATCCATTGATCATCTCCTGAAAGAGATCTCAAAGTGAAAATTCCCAGGAATATTATACGGACATTCCAGAATTCCCAGGTCAATGAAAAAATATTACAAGTAGCCAGGAAAAAAAAAACATTCAAATATCATGGCACCATAGTCAACATCATATAAGATTTACCACATTACATGTTCAAGAAATGCAAGGCTAGGAACCTAATATTCTGGAAGGCAAGGGAGCTAGGATTACAACCAAGAAGAACCCACTCAGCAAAACTGAGTGTGAAAAAATGGATATTTAAGGAAAAAGAGGACTTGTAAGCATTCCTGATAAAATGATCAGAGATGAGTAGACAATTTGACATTCAAACAGAAGGCTGAAGAGAAATGTAAAAAGGTAAACATGAAAGAGATCATAAGGGATTCAATAAGATTAAGCAGTTTACATGTCTGTATGGGAAGATGATACATGTAGCTTGTGAGAGTTTTGTCATTCTTAGGGCAGTTAGAAGAAGTCTACATAAATAGAAGGTATAGGTATCAGTCAGTTATGCTGGGGTGATCTAAAAAAAATGAAGGGTTGCGAAAGAGGGATGCATTAGGAGGAGAGGGAATGGAGAGGAAAAATGAGGAAAATTATTTTACAAAAAAGAGTTGTGGAAGGAAGAACTTTTAGAAGGGAGGAGGAAAATGGGTGGTGTTGGTGCACAATGCTTAAATCTCACTCTAATCAAAATAGGTTCAAAGAGGGAAGAATACACACACACACATCCAAATTCAAAGAAGCAAACAACGTACAAAGAGCCACAGGAGTATGACTTACCATAAAAGAACACTTGGGAAACAAAAGAGTTATTTTATATTGTGACATCTCACAAAGTCATAAGAGTGGTTAAAAAAATAAGAGTAGATTCTGAGGCAGAAAATGAGAATAGTAGGCTAGAGGAGGAAGAGAGATTTTAAAAAATGTGAACAGCCAGTTTGACAGCCCTTATATACTCATGAATAATCTGAAGCCCCCAGAAGTTATTTGGTTCATGCAAATTCTCCTAGGGAGTAGAAAAGATGCCCCATGACTAAGGAATTGCATGGATTCCTTCCTCAACAATGGGCTTGCAGCTTTAACACTGAGTCACTTCACCTTCCTGAATGCTCAGCACCTGTCTCTGTAAATTGGGGAGAAGACACTGAACTTGCATTGGTAGAAGGTATTTCCGCTTCTGGGAGGTCTTTATTATCAGTGCAAATTCACCTCCCATCCCAATCCATATCCCTCTTTTTTTTCTGAAAAGGGACTTGTGACTGACTAATCATGCCCATTGTTTCTGTGCTAGCCAAGCCATTCCCTTTTGGGGAATCTGTTGGATCAGAATAATTTATTCCAATAAACCATACATCCTGATCATTCTAGCATGGTCAAATGACATTGAATTCTTTTCCCCAAAATGGTCATTATGGTAGGAAACCACCTGATCACAAATAGTTTCTACTCAAATTTTGAGTGATAGTACTGGCATTTAGAGAAGTACCTCAAGCCTGAGTGAAACAAGAAGACTAGAGGGGGGGAAATTCCAAAATATTTTCTTGACTCCAAATGATTCATCTAAAATAAATTCAGCCAGCCATGTAGAAATACACTAATGAAGCTCTCCATTAAGTATAGAGTTTGCATGGTAAATTTTGGTTTTTGTCACTTAGTGTTGTTACTAAAAGAGCAATGTGAGAAAGAACTTAATTTTCTTTAAATGAATTCAACTCTATTTCTTAAATATAGATATAAAATAAATATAGCTTGATCACATTTGTGTTGAGCTTGTCTACATGAGTCCTTATATCCAAGATTATATTAATCTTTCTCAATGTCTTGGAATTTCATAAGGCATGCCTTTGTAATGCAGGTGTTTGGTAGTTTTGCATTGGAACACCCTGGAGGTAAAGAGATGTCGTTTCTGGTCAATTTGTTCTTGAGTTGGGTGCTGATTTCAGGAGTATAATTGAACCCCAAATATCTTTTAAGCCTCTTATGGCAGTTTCCAGTTGCCATAGTCAGTGCACTCTGCAATATGGCTATCATACATTCTCTCTGAACTGAAAGGACAGTGGCCATAACGTTATCCAGTACAATAAAATTCCATGGAGTGACTGACAGTAGCCACCTTATAACTGAGCAACATATAAATACATTCCAATTTTGTTGAGCATTTGAAATTGGATTGCCATGGAAGTTTTGTCTCACTGCCAACTTTATGGCATTGTTCATTCATTTTAAAATGCTAATTAGAAATTATTTTAAAGTTTTTTTCAGTGTAATTTATTATTTATTTACAAGTGATCTTTACATTCAGATAATTTTTTTTGCATGAGACATTTGGATCCTTACTAAAATGACAGTATTCAAAGTTAAATTTAATGAAGAGATGGGCTAAATTAACTCACCATGAATAATTATAATTATCACCTACTCCTCCTTGAACCATATTTTACTTGGTCAGTCTCAATTTTGAATCATAATCATTTTTCTGTTCCACAGTTCCACAAACCTCAGTTTCGTCTACAGTGATAAAGAGTTCAAAAGTGAATTTATAGATCATTCAGAGCATTTACAAGGAATTCCCTAAGGAAATAGGTTTCTGAAGAGTTGTTGATTGGCAAATTAGTGGAGTTGGATGAATTAGTAGAGGAGTATCCAGTGTTCCTTAACTCTGGCTCAATGCTCCCTTTTTATCAAAGGAAAAACACCACAAATACCAATTTTTGAAGTATAAGTGGTTTGAAATCTAAAATTTTTGTTGTCATCACTTGGAAACCCAGTGGCAATATGATTAAAGCATCTACTTAAGAAGGCATGAGAAAGAATCAAAGATGAATAAGGACACAGCTTTTGTTTTCAAGCAGCTTCCATTTTCTTTGGAGAGTTAATAGTTCTGGCTAATCTACTAATGTCTACTTAAACCATACTGCAGCAGAACAGAAGTATTCAAAGTAGCCGTGGACATCATTTGTCATGGAAAGGTCAAAAATAGAAACTTTGATGCTGATAAATTTGGACACTGGTTTGGATTATGTGACTGCATAGAAGCAAGTATCACTTCAGCAGCTGAAAAGAGATCTCCTGCTATGAGACTAGTGCTACCTTTGGATATTTTAGTGAATGAAGGCTTCTAGTTGAATATTCATAAGTTGGAGACTCACTGTGCTTAAATATTAATTTATGAACAGACTTCCTCAAATTTTCTCACTTTCAAAACTTTCTCAAGATGTAAGAATTTCACTATATAACATGGTTAAATCTCAACATGGCTCCATTGACTATGAAATTTGCTAATATGAATACAATTTTAATAAACTCACCTGGAATTATACTTGCAGAGCTCAGTTTTTCCCATGGTTTCTGAGTTACTACTATCATTGGCATCACTGCAATTAAAACACTTCAGTGCAAATTCAATTTTAAAAATTATGAATCACAAAACATTATTTGGGAACAGGACCTTTTCTCACAATTATTTTCTGTCACATCAGAAAAGTCCTACTTGAAGGAATTCTGTTAATTCTGTGAGAGTCACCCTGTATGACACCAAGAATTGTTTTAAATTTAAATTTCTGAAGTTAAATCATCATTTGCTTAACTTCCCTCTATAGTCATTCCTTAACTTTGAAACATTCAACATCTATGTGGATTTTGATAAATCTGATTGGGGTTTTTAGAGATCCAAAGAAGTGAACATGGAAAGGAGGCCATGGAAGGGCTAGTAACTATAATACAAAGCATGAAAACCAATGAAAAGGGTTATTTCTGCTGTAAGGACTCACAATGTCATAAGAGTGGTGAAGGCTTTGGATTTTGAGACCTAGCATAAGAATAATATGCTAGAGGAGGAAGTGAGCTCAGAAAGAATATGGCAGTCCAGTCTGATAGCCCATTATACTCAGGAGTAACTCCAAGCCCCGGTATACTCATGAATAACTCCAAGCCCATAAGTGTTAAAAGACTGACTCAAAAATCACCCAGGGATTAGAAAAGATGACCCCGTGATTTAAGATGTGCATAGTCAGTTCCTGCCTCTACCATGCCTGCTTTCTTTCTTAAACACTGAATGAATCACTTAAGCTGCATGACTACTTGGCATCTTTTTTTTTAAAATAAATTTGAGGGAAAGGGAAGAAATTGAATCTTCATTGGTAGAAGATATTTCCTCATCTGTGAGGTTTTAATACCAATTCAATCTTAGATTGTATCTTTATTTTTTTTGACAGGCAACTGTATTGGTATTTCCATGCTGTATATTGGTATTTCCTTCTATTTGGAATCTGTTGGATTGGAATTCATGATCTATTCCCACAGACCATACTGGCAGCAGGATTTTTTTTAATTAATTTGTTTTGAATTATCAACAATCACTTCCATAAGCTTTTGAGTTTTAAATTTTTCTCCCCCTCTCTCCCCACCTCCCTCCACAAGACAGCATGCAATCTGATATAGGCTATACATATACATTCCTATTAAACATATTTTCACATTAGTGATGTTATAAGTAAGAATTCGAACCAATAGGAGGAACCACCAGAAAGAGGAAACAAAACACAGCAGAAGAAAAAAAAAACAAATAGTATGCTTCGATCTGCATTCAAACTCCATAGTTCTTTCTTCTTTGTGGATAGCATTTTCCATCATGAGGCCTTTAGAGATGTCTTCGATCCTTGTATTGCTGAGAAGGGTTAAGTCTATCGATATTAGTCATCGCACAACGTGACTGTTACCGTGTACAACATTTTCCTGGTTCTGCTCACTTCACTCAGCATCAGTCCATACAAGTCTTTCCAGGTTTTTCTGAAGTCCGCCTGCTCATCATATCTTATAGTATTCCATTGCATTCATATACCACAACTTGTTCAGCAATTCACTAATTGATGGGCATCTTCTCAATTTCCAATTCTTTGCCACCACAGAAAGGACATGTGGGTCCTTTCCTATTTGTGTGATCTCTCTGGGATATAGCTAGAAGTACTATTGCTAGGTCAAAGGGTATGTACATTTTTATAACCCTTTGGGCATAGTTCCAAATTGCTCTCCAAAATGGTTGGATCATTTCACAACTCCACCAACAATGCATTAGTGTTCCAATATTCCCACATCTTCTCCAACATTTATCATTTTCCTGTTTTGTCATGTTAGCCAATCTGATAGGTGTGATGTGGTACCTCAGAGTTGTTTTGATTTGCATTTCTCTAATCAATAGTGATTTAGAGCATTTTTTCATATACTATAGATGGCTTTAATTTCTTCATCTTAGAACTCCCTGTTCATATCTTTTGACCATTTATCAATTGGGGAATGACTTGTATTCTTATAAATTTGACTTAATTCTCTATATATTTTAGAAATGAGGTCCTTATCAGAGAGACTAGCTATAAAAATTCTTTCCCAATTTTCTACTTTCCTTCTAATCTTGGTTGCATTGGCTTTGTTTGTGCAAAAACTTTTCGATTTAATGTAATCAAAGTTATGCATTTTGCATTTCGTAATGTTCTCTATCTCTTGTTTGGTCATGAATTCTTCTGTTCTCCAGAAATCTGATAGGTAAACTATTCCTTGCTCTTCCAGTTTGCTTACAGTATCAGCCTTTATATCTAAATCATGAACCCATTTTGACTTTATTTTGGTATATGGTGTGAGATTTTGATCTAGGCCTAGTTTCTGCCATACTCTTTTCCAGTTTTCCCAGCAGTTTTTGTCAAAGAGTGAGTTCTTATCCCAGAAGCTGGGGTCTTTGGGTTTATCAAATAATAGATTACGATAGTCATTGACATTGTGTCTTGCATACTTAACCTATTCCACTGATCTATCACTCTATTTCTTAGCCAGTACCAAGCAGTTTTGATGATTGCTGCTTTATAATACAATTTAAGATCTGGTATGGCTAGGCCACCTTCCACTGCATTTCTTTTCATTAGTTCCCTTGATATTCTGGACCTTTTGGTCTTCCAAATGAATCTTATTATTTTTTTCTAACTATAAAATAATTTTTGGTAGTTTGATTGGTATGGCACTGAAAAAGTAAATTAAATTAGGTAGAATTATCATTTTTATTATATTATCTTGGCCTACCCATGAGCATCTGATGTTTTTCCAATTATTTAGATCTGACTTTATTTGTGTGAAAAGTGTTTTGTGATTGTGTTCATATAGTTCCTGGGTTTGTTTTGGTAGGTCAACTCCTAAATATTTTATAATGTCTACAGTAACTTTAAATGCAATTTCTCTTTCTATCTCTTGCTGTTAGGCATTGCTGGTAATATATAGAAATGCTGATGATTTATGTGGGTTTATTTTATAGCCTGCAACTTTGCTAAAGTTGTTTATTATTTCAAGTAGTTTTTTACTTGATTGTCTAGGATTCTCTAAGTATATCATATCATCTGCAAAGAATGATAGCTTTGTTTCTTCTTTGCCTATTCTAATACCTTCAGTTTCTTTTTCTTCTCTTATTGCTAAAGCTAACATTTCCAGTACGATATTGAACAACAGTGGTGATAATGGACATCCTT
The DNA here is from genome assembly GCF_900497805.2 of Vombatus ursinus. Lineage (NCBI taxonomy): Eukaryota > Metazoa > Chordata > Mammalia > Diprotodontia > Vombatidae > Vombatus > Vombatus ursinus. The sequence goes on along the minus strand of NW_020955191.1, from coordinate 64,543 downwards.
GTTTTACCCCCGATCTTATTGGAAATGCTTCTAGCTTGTCCCCATTACATATGATGCTTGCTGAAGGGTTTAGGTAGATGCTATTTATTATTTTAAGGAAGACTCCATTTATTCCTGTGCTCTCTAGTGTTTTTAATAAGAATAGGTGTTGTATTTTGTCAAAAGCTTTTTCTGCATCTGTTGAGATGATCATGTGGTTTCTGTTAGTTTTGTTGTTGCTATGATCAGTTATGCTGATAGTTTTCCTAATATTGAACCAGCCCTGCATTCCTGGTATAAATCCTACCTGGTCATAGTGTATTATTCTCGTGATAAGTTGCTGCAATCTATTTGCTAATATTTTATTTAAAATTTTTGCATTGGAGAAGCTAGGTGGCTCAGTGGATAGAGCACCAGCCCTGAAGTCAGGAGGACCTGAGTTCAAATTCAGCCTCAGACCAAACACTTGACACTTACTAGCTGTGCAAGTCACTTAACCCCAATTGCCTAATAAAATAAAATAAAAGAAAAGTTTTGCATCTATATTCATTAGGGAAATTGGTCTATAATTTTCTTTCTCTGTTTTGACTCTTCCTGGTTTAGGTATCAGCACCATATTTGTATCATAAAAAGAATTTGGTAAGACTCCTTCTTTGCCTATTTTCCCAAATAGTCTATATAGTATTGGAATTAATTGTTCTTTAAATGTTTGATAGAATTCGAGTGTATATCCATCTGGCCCTGGAGATTTTTTCCTAGGGAGTTCATCAATGGCTTATTCAATTTCTTTTTCTGAGTTGGGGTTATTTAAGTATTTTAGTTCCTCTTGTGTTAGTCTGGGCAATTTATAATTTTGTAAATATTTATCCATTTCACTAAGATTGTCAAATTTATTGACATACAGTTGGGCAAAATAGTTCCTAATTATTGTTTTAATTTCCTCTTCCTTGGTGGTGGCTTCACCTTTTTCATTTTTGATATTGGTAATTTGGTTTTCTTCTTTCTTTTTTAAAATTAAGTTAACCAAAAGTTTATCTATTTTGTTGGTTTTTTTTCATAATACCAGCTCTTAGTTTTATATAGTAGTTCAATAGTTTTCTTAATTTCAACTTTCTTAGTTTTTCCTTTGGTTTTCAATATTTCTAATTTGGTGTTTAATTAAGGATTGTTAATTTGTTCTTTTTCTAGTTTTTTTTAGTTGTATGCCCAATTCATTGATCTCTTCTTTTTCTATTTTATTCATGTAAGCATTTAGAGATATAAATTTCCTCTAAGAACTGCTTTTGCTGCATCCCATAAGCTTTGGTGTGTTGTCTCATTATTGTCGTTTTCTTGAACGAAGTTATTGATTGTTTCTATGATTTGTTGTTTGATCCAATCATTTTTTAGGATTAGATTATTTAGTCTCCAATTCTTTTTTAGTCTACCTTTCCATGGCCCTTTATTACATATAATTTTTATTGCATCGTGATCTGAAAAGGATGCATTTAATATTTCTGCCTTTCTGCATTGAATTGTGAAGTTTTTATGCCCTATTTTTGTGTATGTGCCATGTACCATTGAGAAAAAAAGTATATTCCTTTCTATCCCCATTCAGTTTTCTCCAGGGGTCTATCATACCTAACTTTTCAAATAGTCTATTTGCCTCCTTAACTTCTTTCTTGTTTATTTTGTGGTTAGAGTTATCTAGTTCAGAGAGGGGGAAGTTGAGGTCCACCACTAGTATAGTTTTGCTGTCTATTTCTTCCTGTAACTCCCTGAACTTCTCCTCTAAGAATTTGGATGCTATACTATTTGGGGCATATATGTTTAGTATTGATATTACTTCATTGTCTATGGTGCCTTTTAGCAGGATGTAGTTTCCTTCCTTATCTCTTTTGATAAGATCTATTTTTGTTTTTGCTTTGTCTGAGATCAGGATTGCTACCCCTGCTTTTTTTACTTCAGCTGAAGCATAATAAATTCTGCTCTAGCCTTTTACCTTTACCCTGTGTGTGTCACTTTTTCAAATGTGTTTCCTGTAAACAACATATTGTTGGATTATGGCTTTTCAGCAGGATTATTATATCATGGCCAAATAACACTGATCCCTCCCGTAAAAATAATGTTATTGTAATGTGAGGAACCACCTCAAACTGCAAATAGTTTATACATATTTTTTGTGCAATGGAATTGGGCTGAATACTTTTATATCATTTGAAGGATTGTCTTGTGTTTAAATCCCAAGCCTGAGTGAGGAAAGGAAGGAACTAAAATGACTAGAAAAGGAACAATCCAGAAATGTTTCCTTGAACCCAAGTGAATTATTGATCTAAAATAAATTCCCTCACTCATTTAGAAATAGAAAACTCAAGTTTTCCTTCCAATCTAGAGTTTACATGGGAAAAATCCTTTTTTCCTCAGTTTTCTGAATACATGAGCAAACTTGGTTTTATTTTCTTTGAAGGAACTTAAACATGTTTCTTAAATATGGACATGTAGTTGGTATGATTTGATCCTATTTTTGTTGAGGTTGGCTTCTTGTGAGTCCCTATAGCCTGGATAATATGAATCTTTGTTAATATATTCTAATTTTTTAAGATACCCTTCCCTAAGCAGGTGGTGAGTGGTATTGCGTAGGAATATTTAGTATTTAGAGATCTATCATATCTGTTCAGTTTCTTTTTGAGTCAGGTGCTGGTTCAGGAGCTTAATTCAACCCCAGCCATTTCCTAAGTCTTGCTGTGGAAGCATGACAAGACCCAATTTGCTCAATTAGCTATTGAACACTCTTTGAATTCAAAGAATTTTGGAAATAACTCTACCCAAAACAATGAGATTCCATGGAGTGACTGACAATATTTAAGACCTTGTAACTGATCAAAATGTAAATAGATGCCTATTGATTCAGACCTTTTAAAAATGGATTGCCATGGAAGTTTTGTGTTATTGTCACCTTACCAGCATTGCCCTTCCCTTTCAAATGCTAATTGCATATTGCCTTTTTGAATTTTTCTTCCGAATGATTCATTTATTTTCAAGTGATTCTGTCTTTCAGATAATTTTTTTTTTGCATGAGACATTTATAAGCTTTTTAAAGTGACTGTATTCCAAAATAAATGTAATGAAGATGTAGGCTAAAGTAGAATTTGCCATGCCTGATGATCACCTGCACCTATCTGAGCAATAATTCCCTAGTTATTTGATATTTTTCCTTGTTTATTTCATCCTTCCCATGGATTGTGCCACACACCTCAGGTTTATCTACAATGATAAAGAGTTCAGATATGAAATTTCAAATCATTTGGAATACTTACAAATGTCAGGCAATTTTCTGCAGCAGAGAGTGGTGAAAACTTTGGATTTTGAGACATACAATGGGAATAATATGCTAGTGGAGGAAAGGGAGGTTCAGAAAGAATGTGGCCATCTAGTCTCACAGCCAACACTCTTACAGTGAGGAGTAACTCCAGGCGCTGAAGTATTAAAAGATTCACTCAAAAAATCACCCAAGGTGGGGGGTGGAGCCAAGATGGCAGAGTAAAAGCAGTGACTTGCTTGAGCTCTCCCCCAAACCCCTCAAAATACCTGTAAAAAAATGGCTCTAAACAAATTCTAAACCAGCAGAACCCACAAAAAGACAGAGTGAAACAAATTTCGAACCCAAGACAACCTGGATGGTTGATTGGAAAGGTCTATCATGCCTGGCAGGGAGAGGAATGCATTTTAGCATGGGTGCACAGCCAAAACAGGCCTCAGTGAACCTGGGGCAGCCCTCAGAGGACTGAATCACGGGCAGCTGTTGCGGTTTCCAGACTTCTCAACCCATGAATGCCAAAGACAACTTAGAAGGTCAGTAGGAAAAGTATGTGACTGCAGTGGAGAGAAGCTAGGTGGCTCCTTCCAGAGCGGTCAGCCCACAGACTGAGGGGGGATTGAGTGGCTGATCAGAGGGGATTGCAGGGATCTCTTTGCTGGTGCAGGATTCTCTTGCTTTGCCCATGCTTGGATCTGGGTCCCAGTTCTGGGTGGTGGTCCTGGGGTGAGGAGGAGTGCTGGCATTGTGGACCTTGTAGTGGTGGTGGCGAGGAAATCCTCCTCACGGTTCCAAGGCAGAAAACAGTGCTTGTGGTCACTCATAGACCAGAGCACAGGCCAGGAAAGGAGTAAACACCTTGCCCCTTTTCATACCACCTTGGAAGAACTGTAAATTTACAGGTCTCTAGAAGTATCTCTGAAAACAGCTGCACAAAACCCCCAAAGCTTGGGACAGTACCTTCTCCACACTGGAAGCAGACCCCTACCTTAACAAAGAGTTTATAACTCAAGTAATTGGGTGGGATCATGAGCAAACTGCGCAAAACAAGTCAGACCATAGAATCTTTCTTTGGTGACAAAGAAGATCAAACATACAACCAGAAGAAGAGACAAAGTCAAAGCTCCTACATCCAAAGCCTCCAAGAAAAATATGAATCAGTCCCAGGCCTTGGAAGAGCTCAAAAAGGATTTTGAGAAGCAAGTAAGAGAAGTAGAGGAAAAACTGGGAGGGGAGAAATGAGAGTGATGCAAGAAAATCATGAAAAACAAGTCAACAACTTGCTAAAGGAGACCCAAAAAAATACTGAAGAAAATAACACCTTAAAAATAGCCTAACCCAAATGGCAAAATAGGTCCAAAAAGCCAATGAGGAAAAGAATGCCTTAAAAAGCAAAATTGGCCAAATGGAAAAGGAAGTCCAAAAGCTTACTGAAGAAAATATTTCCTTATAAATTAGAATGGAGCAATTGGAAGCTAGTGACTTTATGAGAAATCAAGACACTGTAAAACACTGTAAAAAATCACCCAGGGAGTAGATAAGAATACTCCAAGATTCAGGAAATACATTCAGGAAATTACCATGTCTGCTTGCTACTTGAACAATGAATAAATAACTTAACTTCCATGAGTGCTTGGCATCTGTCCTTATAAATTTGTGGGAAGACACTGAAATTGCATTGGTAGAAGATATTTTCTTACCTAGGTGAGATTTTTAACATCAATGCAACCTCCCTTCTCATCCCATATGATAACTTTTTTTTTTTCTGACTGGCAGAACTGCCTTGTGTTTCTGAGTTGCCCAAGCCCTTCCATTGTGTGGGATTTGTTGGACTGGAATTAATATTCTATTGTGTCAGACCATCCCTGCCACAGATCATTATATCATGGCCAAACATCATTGATATCTCCCATTAAAAGGCTGTCATTATAGAGAGGAATCACTTCAAATGCAAATAGTTTATACATACTTTTTGAGTGATTGAATTGGGTGGGATACTTTTATATCATTTTTAGGAGTCCCTTGTGCTCAAATTGCAAGCCTGAGTGAGGCAAGGAAAGAACTAAGATTACAAGAGGAGGGGCAACCCAGCAATGTTTCCTTGAGGCCAAGTGAATTATTCTGAAATAAATTCCCTCCTTCATGTAGAAATAGAAAACTGAAGCTCTTCTTTTCCAATATAGAGTTTACATAGGAAAATTCTTTTTCTCAATTTCGTGAATATATGACCAAACTTATTTTTTTTCTTTAAAGGAACTTAGATGTGTTTATTAAATATGGACATATAATTAGTACAATTAGATTCCATTTGTTTTGGGGTTGGTTACCTGTGAGTCTCCATAATCTAGATTAAATATGAATCGTTGTTGATATATTGGAATTTCTTAAGATAGCCTTCCCTAATCATGTGGTTGGTGGTATTGCATAGGAATAGATGTTATCTTTTTTCAGTTTATTTTTGAGTCATGTGGTAGTTCAGGAATTTAACTCAACCCCAACCGTCTGCTAATCCTTTCATGGCAAGACTCAGTTTACTCAATCATCTACTTGGCTTTCAGACATTTTCTTTGAATTCAAAAGATTTTGGAAATAACTCCGCCTAGAACAATGGGATTCCATGGAGTGACTGACAATTGTTAAAGCATTGTAATTGATTGTAACATGTAGACAGATGCCATTGAGTAAGACCATTTAAAATGGTTTGCCATGGAAATTTTGTGCTATTGCCACCTCAGAAGTAGTATTCATTTAATTTTAATTACTAATTGCATATTGCCTTTTTTAGTTTTTTCTTCAGAGTGATATGTTTATTTTCAGGTGATATTTTCTTTCAGATGAACTTTTTGCATGAGACATTTGTACACTTATTAAAATGACCATTCCATATTAAATATAATGAAGATATACACTAAAATAGAACTTACCATGCCTGATGATCATCTGTACATATCTGAGCAATAATTCCCTCAGTTATTTCCTATTTTGCCTTTTTAATTTCATCCTTCCTATGGATTATACCATGTACTTCAGGTTCATCTACAATAATAAAGAGTTTAAATGTGACATGTCAAATCATTTGGAATACTTAGAAATGCCTGGCAATTTCCTGAGGCAGTAGATTTTGAGAATGATTATTAATACCCAGTATCTTGGGGGGATTCAGTTTTTCTCACCTTCTTCCAAATTCCTGATTTTAAAAAAGTTCAATCTCTTCAAGCACATTACTCTCCTCAATGTTGGTTAAATGGAACTTAAGGCAGGGAAACCTTTTGTATTCTACTCAAACTTGGGTGAAGACAGATTCTTTTGTCTAGCTAGCCCAAGACTGCCAGTGATCTGAGTATAGAGATAATTTCTCTTTCCAAGGGTGATGTGAGGGCCCTCTCAGTCCCTCTTTGAAAAAGGTATATAAACTATGAACCCCACCCCCATGATAATCTTTGGTGTAAGAGAGACAGCCAAAGAACCATCCTTTTATTAACAACCTGCTGGCCTTATATTAATAAAATGATTAAATTACTCAAGAACTATGTCTCTTGAACCTTTTTAAAAGTCATGGTTATGGTGACCAGAGGAAGGGATTTTAGAGAAGGGATTTTAGATTTTAGAAAAACTGTAAGTTGAGATTTTGACTCTTCTCAACCTCAAACTTCTGATCCTAACCTTTGATCACCTCTAGGTAAGCATATATGTGTCTGTATGTCTGTTTTTAGTGTTTGAGCTGTAGCTTTTTTCTAATTATCACTCATTATCAGGAAGGCACTTTTGTCAAGTAGATGTGTCAACTTGAAGAAGATCCCTGAAGTAAGCTATATGGGGATGTGACAGGGAAAACCTGTGTATACAGTAAAGGGGCACCTGGGAAATCTGGAATATTGTGAATATTCAACTTAAGAAAGCAATTGCTGGTAAAACCTCAAAAGTGGTAGCAATATATTCTGAGGTTTTTTTGCAGGAATAGGGTTTCAGAAAGGGAAATCTGGGCCGTTACTCTGTGACAAAATCTCTAATGCTACAATCCTTGCTTTCAAATGTGTGTGTGTGTGTGAAAGGAACTCTTTTTTTTTGCTCTTTTTTTTTTTACAGGTTGTACTTGTGCAGTTATGCAAAACACTTCCATAGTAGTCATGTTGTGAAAAACTGACTCTATTTCCCTTAATCCTATTCTGCCCCCCATTTATTCTATTCTTTCTTTTGACCCTGTCCCTCCTCAGAAGTGTTTGCTTCTGATTACCGCCTCTCCCAATCTGCCTTCCCCTCTATCATCCCCCTGCTCTCTTGTCCCCTTCCCCCCCCTGTTTTCCTCTAGGGTAAGATAGATTTCCATACCCAATTGAGTGTGTTAGTGATTCCCTCCTTAAGCCAAATCTGATGAGAATTAGATTCACTCATTCCCTCTCACCTCCCCCCTTTTCCCCTCCACTGTAAGAGCCTTTTCTTTTCTGTTTTTTTGTGAGACAATTTACCCCATTCTGCCTCTCCCTTTTTACTTCTCCCAGTATAATCCTCTGTCACCACTTGATTTTATTCTCCAGATATCACCCCTTCATCTTCAACTCACCCTGTGCCTTCTATCTATCTATCTACCTATCTATATGTATATATATGTGTATGTATATATCTATATATAGATATATACATATCTATATATATAGATATATACATACACATAATTGTTTCCCTCCGACTACCCTAATACTGACAAAGGTCTCATGAATTACAAATATCATCTTTCCATGCAAGATTGTAAATAGTTCAACCTTAATAAGTCTCTTATGAGTTCTCTTTCCTGTTTACCTCCTCATGTTCCACTTGAATCTTGTATTTGAAAGTCAAATTTTCTATTCAGCTCTGGTCTTTAAATCAAGAGTGCTTGAAAGTCCTCTATTGCACTGAATGACCACTTTTTGTCCTGAAGGATTATATTCAGTTTTGCTGGGTAGGTGATTCTTGGTTGTAATCCTATCTCCTTTGCCCTCTGGAATATTATATTCCATGCCCTGCAGTCCCTTAATGTAGAAGCTGCTAAATCTTGTGTTATCCTGATTGTGTTTCCACAATACTTGAACTAATTCTTTCTGGCTGCTTGCAATATTTTCTCCTTGATCTGGGAACTCTGGAATTTGGCTACAGTATTCCTAGGAGTTTTCCTTTGGGGATCTTGAGAAAGGAACTCTTTAAGTAAAGGAAGGACTTAGGTATTTTTATTCAGACTGCCATTGGAGAGAATCCCTATTCTTAGCCTTTTCAGGCAGAGGTGTGTCAAAAGGATTCTTACTATCAGGTAAAGTGAGTAAATTAAATGAGATATTAAAGCAAGGACAGAAAATAGTTTTTAATCTCAACTTTTGATTTCTGGGTGACTAAGGCTCTCTGTTGGTTGGTTTCTATGTTTTTGTCTGTGCGAGTTTTCTCTCTGTCTAGTGTGAGTTTATAGATTTGGAGGTGGAATCAGAGAAAGGATCTTTCTCTCTGAGTAATAACACCAAGTTTTTTTCTTTGGTGGGGCTGTAGCCTGCAAGTGCTGATTATTTGGAACAAGCCCATCATCTCCAGTGAGGTTAATTAATGAGACACTTAAAGCTACTTGGATTATGTTTAAATTATATCTAGAGAACTGTCTTCACCTCTCCCCAACTTCCCCAATATAGCTGAGATTTGGAAAGAGGATGGAGGGAAAATGTGGAAAGTAGATAAAAAGGTTTGGAGACAAATGGGGGACATACCCTGCACACAGCAGGCAGGCAGCAGCAAGCCCATGTCTCCAAGCCCCTACTGTCTCAGGATAGTTGCTTTGGGTGCTCTTGTGCCAGGTGCAGATGGTTTAAGCTTATTGAGAGGGTGTGAGGAAGTTAGACTTTGTTTTAGGTAGAAAGATTGAGAATGAAAATTTGTAGCTTGATTTGAAAGTCAACAGAGAAAGTTATAGAGGATTAGAAGGAATCAAAATGGAGGACACCATTTGTTTCAACCTCTTGTTTTATGTCACTTTAAAATCTTTGGCAGTAGATTAACTGGAAATACTGAATCTCATAATATGAAATGCTTGGAATAAATTCTTTTGTATAAAATATACTAAATAATTGAAATTATAAATTGAGATTCTGTGTGATAAGATTTGGAAAATAGATCCAGGTTTAATTGAATATATTCATTCTGATGTCATTTTAAATGAAATTTATTATTTATTTTTATTATACTATATCAGGAAACTTGTTAACTGTGTGGTTTTAAGCCAAGTTACCCCAGTTATGTGACTTGTAATGTGTATAAAGATAATGCCTAACATGAATTTGATAATTTGTTGTATTAGAAATATTGTTAAAAATGTGAATTCTTCTTTAATTCTTTTGGGTTATGGATTTAGCTGTTAAAAGACTAATGTAGGTGCAACTAGGTCCCTGTATCTAGGGCCCAGTGGATAGAGCACCAGCCTTGGAGTCAGGAGGACCTGAGTTCAAATCCAGCCTCAGATACTTGCTGTGTGACCCTGGGCAAGTCACTTAACCCCATTGCCTAACCAAAAAAAAAAAAAAAAACCTGATATAAAAAAAAATAAGAAATCAGTAGTAGATTAGTAACTGTGTTATTGTGTCAATATTTTAAGATTTCAGGATCCAGCCCCATGCTTAGGTTAGGTGATTAAAGTGCAGTGATTTGACTTCAATTAAGAACTAGAAATTGCAAAGGAAAAGATTTTTAGAAATCAGTCTAGGAGTAAGTTTAGATCTTCTGGTTAATCATGTCCACCCACCTTTCAGGATAAATCTGTTGGGAAGGCCTTATTGAATCTAACATTGCATAAATATTGGATGTGGTAAAGATACTGGTTATTGTGATTTGTGATTATTATATAATATCTTAAATGTTTCTTTGTACTGTTCAATTATTTAATTATTATTTTAATTCAACCACTTAAGTAACTCTGTGGAAGCTCTTGAAAATTTCTGCCTGGGGAAACTGGCCCTGCCCTGCCAGCATTAAATCAAATTCCTTAAATCTCTTTGCCTGGGCCAAAAAAAAAAAAAGCATCAGTACAACTTAGAATCTTGGGATATTTTAGCCCAGCCTCATTTTCAACTAACCTGAGGTGTGATTTCAAATTGTTTGCAAAACTTGATATGTATTTCCTAGTATATGTAGCTTGAAATTCCCTGGAGGATGGGAATGGAGAGCTGGAATGCTTAGGGCAGTTCTTTATCTGATGAGTCTGAAAGGTAAAGGAGGTAGGGGATTCCTGCTCTTTAAGGAAGTAGAGGAAAAGTTTATATGGAGCTGGAAATTATCACCACATCTTTAAAAAAAGGAAATGTATGAATTTATGGATAATAATATTTTTCTTCTAAAGTACTAAGAGTATCAAGTCTTAGAAATTAAAATACTGCCATTAGCAATTATAAATCCAGAGCTGATTTGATTTAAACCAACACCTTTTGTGAAAAGAAAATAAGGGGTCTGATTATGAGTATGGTAAATTACAACTTAACATGAAAAAATATTTGTTATTTGACATTAAGAAATTTATTAGCTATGTGGCCCTGCTGACCACGTGTTGTAATATTCTGAAGTACTGTAATTTGAGAAGTTATGTAAACTTCTACATTTTGCCTATATTTAAGTTCACTTAAAATTATTTGGCTGTCACTTATGAAAATTATGACATTGTTAAGTAAACTATTTGGAGTTATTGTCATAATGTTAAAACCTAGTATTCACATAGGTGTTTTAAAAGGAAAATTGGTAATGATGCAAAGAAAAGATCTTGTAAAATCTCCTTTGTAAACCTACAAGGATTGTTAAAACCATTTAGTCATAAATTCTTAATCAACCCTGTGAAAGAGTTCTGTATTGTGGAATTCCTGCTGAGTAAATGGGAATCTTTGCACAAAATGGGTGTGCAATTTTCAAGCCTGCTTTATCTAAGGATATTGTTAATTTGGAGGTTTACAGCCGTTGGCCAGTGTTGTTTTTCTAGGGGTTTAAGTGGACTGTTGTACATATTCACTATCTATGTGGGATTCTAGAATGTAAGAATTTTTCTTAATTTCTAGTGATATATTTAAAGACAAAGGGAAGAAAAAGATATTGAGTAAAAATTTAAAGGTCTAGTAAACTTTGTTATTGTTTTAAGGCTAATTTAATTGGGTATGTTCTTTTTGGCTTATAAAAACTGAGTCTCCTCCACATTACAAACACCTTTTTGACTAGAGGAGGGTAGTGCTTAAGAATTTGTGGTGATTAGGAATTTATTTTGTTGTAGTACTTTGGGAATTTATTTGTGTTACTCAAAGATATTTTACAGCAACTTAGTCTTAATGAATTCCAATTTTAAAGATTTATTTTTGCTGCAAGGTTGAATAAGAGAGAGATACCTCTAAGATTAGTGGTTTCCAACTAATTAACTTCATGAAAGTTTAATGATTATCTTTATAACATCAAGATAAAGTTTAAGCTGGTAAAGAGAAATACTTTTAGGAAGGAATGTTTAAGTAAAAAAGATCTTTTGTAAAAATCTTTTGTAAAAAAAAAGGTATGATTTTTTAAAAGGCCTACTAAATTTTATTCGTAAGCTAATTTATTGCAGTAATTTAATATTGATAACAATTGTGGCCTGATCTACTATGATTAGTGAGATTATTGTTTGAGAAGAAAGCTTTTTGGGGGGATAGCCTGAATATTCTTTTTTGAAGTTTAATTCTTAGGTTTGCTGTGTCCTGGGATGGTCCTTAAATGGGTGCTTTCAGAAAAATGTCAGAAGTTAGCAGCTCTATGGAAGCAACATCTGAGCATTCACTAAGGCTAGTGAATATCTATCCTCGGGAATAAGGTAGAGAGGTTACCTTGGAAAAGGTTGCACATTCCCATACAAGAAATCTGTCTACCTGGCTCCATATGCTAGGCTACTTATAGTGGTATAGGCCCCTGGGACCAGCCAGTTTTGATGCTATTATAACCAGGTCCTTATAGCTCTCATAGCAAATTTCTATTACTAGGGTACACAAAGTAGAAGTTTTCCATTGTAATACTAGATCTATTGGGTATTTGATTAATACTAAAGCATCTAAATTACTGTAATAAGCTGTAAGTGGGAAAGATCTTACTTTTTAAAATTTGAATTAGTTGTCATTCCATAGCCCACAAGAATTAAATTAGTGCTTGAACATTTGTGACAGATCCAATTCCTGAAGTATCTTATTCTTTCAGAATTATATGAGTATAATTATACAAAGGTAAACAAGCTTACAAAGATGTAAATGTTATTAAGTTGTGAGGTTAAAGTCAGAATCTCTTTTGTTTTTATTTTAAGGAATAGGATTTCACTACAGTTATGTTAGTAAGGAGTAGTAACTTATGAGCTATCTTGTGTCACTTTAATGGGAAATCTGATTTTATTTATGTTTGTTATTTAATGTGGGATTAGGACATGTGTAGAACTGCCACCATTCACCTCTGGCTCTCCTGAACTCATAAAGTCACTGCCTAAATATGGTCAGAAATGCATGCAAACTATTTAAGAATCAGCTTAAAGATGTTCCCATTGTATAAAGGGATTCTGAGAGCAGTAATCTGTGTCCTTGTCCATTTGAACATTTGAACATTAAACTGTACATGTTTAACTATAGACAGTGTTTTATATAATCTGTTTCTGAATACAGTTTGGGATTTATATTTATACTTTTTTTACATTTCTATTTCTATTTCTATTTATATCCCAAGACTTGTTTTTTGCTATTAAGCATGTTAAGACAAAATCATTTGGGTAATGTTGAACTTAGGAATGAAAAAACACCTAATTAGCCTGAGTATTAGTTATATCAAGTTGTGATTTTTCATTATAAATCTCTTACTGTTAGCAGTGTGAGATTTATAGTCAATACTTGTTATCTAGGATATATGATCCTTGAGAGCTGAACCCACCTGAAGCTCAGAGTATTGGGATTTGCTACTTAAGACCTTATGGGACAGTTAACTGATATTATCCTGATTCTGATTCCAGGCATGATCATCAAGAAATGCTACTGAGCCAGTAATCCATGATGCTAGCAATCCTATGGGGTTTATATGCATGAATTGTAGGTGGAGTTCTCATGAAAAAAGGTTGGGAGAATGACTCTTGGCATGGGCTGAGGTAGGATTCTCCTGACTCAATTTCTCCAATGAAAATATCCACCTGGCTGACTTTAAGCCTGGCTCAATGCAGTTGGCCATCTATAACTTTTGCCTGGCATAGACATCAAAATAAGGGAACATTTTCCCTTATGTCCATATTCTTCTTTTATGGCAAATTTCTATAATCATGTCAGATGATCAGTATGAACAAAATATTAAATCTTTATCTTATAGGCTAAGACTGGATAATATCTGAGTTACTACAATAAGGTGGAGGTACAAGATTTGAGCTATTTGACCAGAATTTTAGTACTCTCTATATTCCAAACAACTAAGTGAATAAGTATCTAGCTTTGTCATCTGCCAGTAGTTATATAATTTCTCACAATGGTATAGGGATTTGTGAAAGATTTGTGAAATCAGGATATGATTCTGTCATTTAGTGAATATCATAACTCTCTCAGTTTGGTATTAAGGACAGAAATATCAGTATAATTAGTTATCTTAGAAGAATGATGGCCTGTGTTCTATCTTATAAATGCCTTAAAGAGACACTTTTGTTAGGAGTTTTCATTTGAACATGACTAGAAGTTGAAGATGTTTTCTTATAAATAACTTACTTGATATGCACTGTTTTAAAATGGATTACTCAATGTATTTATGTATCTCATCCCTGAACCTTTTGTTATATTCTAGTTAATCTGCTGACTTTTAAGTAAATTCATTTTTGTATTAGAGTCTGTCTTCTTATAGGAAGTGTTCTGATATTAATTTCTTAATGGAATTTCATCCTCCTAATGGGGAAATGAATAATGCCAACTATAAAAATTGGTTTCTAATTTTCCTGTTTTTGTATATGAGTTTCTTTGATTTATCAATATGATAATTGGCTAACCTAAAAATGTAAATTGCTTGTCCTGGTCTAAAAGGTTCCAAATTTTATTTTCTAGTAATAGACATAAGGTTTAAGCTAACTTTTATTATCTGACCTGGTTATTGGCAAAGTAAATTAAAATTGTGTTAAGACCAATTTTATAGGAAATATTTAGCAGAGAAGAGGATTTCTACAAGTGACCTGAGTCAAAGAAGACAGTCAGCAGGAAACTGTTTTGAGACCACACCTGGACCAGAGAGCAACATCTGATGGTATCCTGAGAATCAGACAGCTGTATGAGATGAGACTTCTGAGTTTTAAATGGACAATTTTATTTTTTTCCTGTCTACCTTTTCCCTTTGCTGCATCTTTTATCTATAAGGTCTACTTACTAAAGGGGACTGCCCCCTTTGGTTTTGTCAATGCGTCAATCAATTTCTTCCCCATTTCCCCTTATATTGTTACCCATTATAAACCCAATAGTTAAGAACCCTTAATAAAGTGTTTGTAATGTCACTTAGTGATTCATTGAGATTTCATCTTTTAATTAGAACCAAATGGGTAAATGTGAGAAAGGAATATTTCTCCCATGTTTAATAATTAATTATTGTCTTAGGAGAAAGTTTTTTCCCCTTTTCTACTTCCTCATCTAGAAATCAACAAGTGTGGGAAATCTCTCTTAAAGATTTATCAAGGCCAAGATCTAATCAGACAGTAAAAGAAATTCTAAGTTTGGTCTAATGGTGAGTGTATTCCTGCTCATTGCATTTGCTCAGACAGGTCTGGGAAAATGTTGATTCTCCCTATTCAGATAGATGATATGGAAATTGATGTCTCTTCGATCAAGATTTGAATGACCTAAGTCACATACCCTAAGAACTTCATTTTAATATAGCCCACACCTCCCATTGTGTTAACCAATCTAAGTTGATTGCCATCCCTCAGAAATACCTCCTTTTCAAGGGCAAATAAACTGTGACCCCACCTCCATTAAAGGTCTTTGGTCTAAGAGAGATGGACAAATGACCATCCTTTTGTTAATAACCTGCTGGCCTTATTAATAAAATATTAAATTACCCAGAAACTATGTCTCTCAAACCTTTTTAGTCATCATAGTCCTTCATATTTGTTATTTCTACTGGAGCATTAATATTCCATTACATTAATGTACCACAATTTGTTCAGCCATTCTCCTCCCTATCAATAGAAATGCATTTTTCTTTTTCTTTTTTTTTTCTTACTGCCACAAAAGATGCTGTTTAGAAATATTTTGGTATATGAGACCTTTCTTTCTATCATCAGTATCGCATCTCATTTGATAATAATTAAGAATCAAAGGAATTAACAATTTTCCTCATTTTCTGGATGAGGATACTGAGGGTCAGTGATTTGTCCAGGATTACACAGTGGCAATAAGTCCTGTACCCTTTCTGCTACCTTGTGCTGCCTACCATACTCCTGCCTGACTTTTGGGGGCCTGTAACTAAAATAACAGTAAATGCACATTTATATGTAGTTCTTCTAAGGGCCAGTCAAAGCCTTCTTCTTTGTGGAGATGTACAACTAGAAGGAACCTTAGGTATAATTTCATCCAATCCCTCTTTTTACAGATAAGAACACTGAGGCCCAAGAGGTTTGAAGTGAAGTGATTTGTCCAAGGTCATTGAGGGAGTGAGTAGCAGAGCTGGAATTTGAATTTAGACAATCTGACTTGATTATTAGTGCTCACTCCATTACACCATATGGCCTTCTGACTTAACTATCATTTTTTCTGAGTGATTCTCCTATTTGTTTCTTCCTTGCTTTTTGTTCTAAAAAGTCTTCCCTGACACCTCAGAACAAAAGTAATTTCTCCCTCTTCTTAATTATAGAATTTTGTGTTTTTATCTTTTTAGCGCACTTTCACCTGTCAGCCATTACTGAGTTTGTTCTAAGAAAGACAAACAAAATTAGGCTGCATGTGCATGTTTGTTTCTTTCAAAGCCAGTGGAACATGAATATAGAGATGTGCATGGGAGTTCTTTGTAGAAAATGAGCCTAAGGACAGAGAGACAAAGGGAACTTTATATCTTCAGAGTAATTCCCTCTCACCCCTCCCTCCCTTGCTTGCTCAGGATGCCTGTGTCAGCCAAAATTATAGTCTCCATATGTGCTAACCATAATATGAGAAAGGAATTTCTTAATTGGATAGATTGTAAATACAATAAGATAAGAGAATGTTAAAGTGTCAATTGAAATTATAGATCTAGGATGTCTGTGTTTCTTTTATCATTAACATGACTATACATACATATGTACACACACACACATATATATCTCATAACATAGCATAGCATAACATGTGTCCATAAAATACGAAGATAAGAAAAAGTCCCATTATTCAAGGTAGTGTCTGGTTCAAGGCATCAGGCCCTCAACAGTCATGAGAAGAAGAATGCTCTCCAATCAGCTTCATCTGGCCTTGTAGTTGCTGACACAGGAACGGGCGTTTTGGGTTCACTCAGAAAGTAAAGCAAAGCATGTCTGTTATGCCAGAGCACCCAAGGCGTTATGGTAGGTTAAGCTCAGAATGGGCCAAAATGTCTTTCTCCTGATTGGCCAATCCAGGTTTTTAGGCCTTTCTCAGGTCCTGAGGGTTCAAAATGGTCTGGGGAGGTGTTCATACACCTCATACTTACTATGTTTAAGTTTTGTACTAGACTGTACACTTTGTGAGGGCAGGGCCCATGTCTTCTGCCTTGCATTGCTCCTGCATTTCCTAGCACAGTACCTTGCTTTTTAGTTAGCATGTATTACATATTTGTTGCCTTTGTCATCTATTCAGGCATATTATTCTCACCTCCACTTTCCAGTTCTGCCTCCTTGCAGTATGCCCACACCAAAGATCACTTTACTAAATTCTAAACCTGGTGATCACTCTCTGATAGAACACCTGGATTAGTAGAATCCTGCTATTACAAGGTGCCTGGGAATTGTAAACCAAGGCAGATGCTGTCTTTAGGGAATTTAAATCTCTCCCAGTAAAGGGAAAAGATAACCGGAGAATGAAAAGGCCAGTTCTGGAGATCCAAAACCTCCTTTTCCCTAAAGGAAAGAAAACCAGAGGAAACCAATACCTGTGAAATTAAAGAATTTTATTAAGCAGGGAAGCAAAACATGCACATGGAGACTATCAGCCTGTATAGATAGCCCACCAAGCAATGGATGGGGAGAGTTTATATATCTTATAAACAAAGGAAGGTAAGAAATTTGGGCAGAAAGGTGGGCTTAGAAGGGAATGAGTCAGCATCATCCCCAAGGTGGGGGAGGAAGGAATTCCAGGTGTCAGAGCTGTGGCCCTTTGATATGCAAATCAGGGATATGCAAATCAGAATGCATTCTTGGTGATAAGCAGTCCACAGTTCAAAGTTTGAGCTGAGACAATAAGACAGAATGATGTAAAACAGGAGATGTATCCAGCAGCCCCATAACAATTAGGGAAGTCTGAAGATATGGATGAAGATAAAGATATCTCTTGAAGGTCCATCAACTACCAGATGGCTCGGAGTCTGCTTCAAAGCTGGGTTTACTCTTGATCGCTACAAAGGATTGTTGGTATGTCAAGTCACTCAGTATCTTAGCTAATACAGGCAGTCATCATACAGTCTTCCCGTGCCTCCCCACCCCCACCCCAATAAACTATGCATACAATAGCTTTAATTACACTATCAGATTACCAGCAGGATTTATATAGCATGGTGCCCCTGGAAAATCTGGATTGTAAACCTCTTTCCCATTAACCTGGCAGAAAGAAACCTTGGTTCGTTGTCTTTACTGACTGCACGCATCAGGGAATGATTATGGATTTTAAGGGTTTGTCAAGTAGTTGTAGAAGGGACTTAAAGCCTATATGAGGATTCAGAATACGTGAGCAGTCACTGATTTATATCTTAAGTGTCCCTCTCAGATTACTTGTAGCCCTGGACGGCCCAATACTTAAACTACTCCTTCTTGCCCTCTTCCCCACCCCCAGACTAGTTGGAGCCTGATGATATCAGACTCCAATTTTTATATATAGTTACACCACCAAGCAGCTCTCCAGATGTTGGCTTCATTTGCAATTAACTTACATGTCCTCAGTGGAAAGAGTAATAGGTGTAACCCATCATTAAGTAAGCCCAGAGTTTATGGCTTTTGGTGAGCAGAATCTGACTCTGGATTTGACATCACTTTTCTGTGGCCCTTTAAGAGTCATTCAAGACTCCAGTTTCTGAAACTCCCTTCTGTATCTTGTTTTGGGATCTTTTTCTAGTGCTTTTGTAAAGATTGTGTTCTGAAACTAATTCCTGAGTTTTGGTCTGCAATTCCTCACACCAGGGGGCAGCCTTGTAGCTGCCTCTGCCCTTAGGAATCTGATTTCTGATCTGGGAAGGCCATAAACCTCTGCTCTTCACTTGTGCCATAAGAAGTACAAAATGGCCCTTTAGAGAGGCTTTCCAAAAAGTCCTCATACAGCCCTGCATAATTAGGGAGCTCAAGCTCAAATTCACCTGTACAGAATGTTCCATCTAATCTAATTGCACCAATTAACTGAAAGGAAAGGTTGCAGAGGAAAGGGGCAGATTAGAGAATTAGAGGATTAGACTTGGAGTCAAAAGTTTTGTATTCTAATTCTAGCTGTGACTAGACAAGTAATTTCACCTCTGAGTCTCATGTTCTTCATGTGTTAAGTAAGGATAATACGTCTGTGGTGAGGAAAATGCTTTGTCTACTCTAAGAGCTCTGTGGATTATTATTATGGCAGGAAACACTTGGTACTTTGCAGAGAAGGAGGCCGGGGGGGGGGGGGGGGGGAGCTTATTCCCTGCCCCTCCCCATCCCCCACTCCCAGCATGAGAATAGCGGGCAGGACTTGGGGAGGAAAGGGGAGGACCGAAGCAGCAGGAGGAGGAGGCAAGGGCCAGGCTCCAGCTCTCCTTCCCCTCCTCCTCCCCGATATGGCCAGTGACGAGGAATGAAGATGGCCGGGAGAGCCAGTGGGATGGAGGAGCCGTCGGTAGCAGCCGAGGCGGTGGCGGCCCCGAGACTGTGATCCAGTGCGGTGGAGAAGAGCGGGTCCGGACTGCCTCGAGGGCGGGGACCCGCTGGCTTGCAAACGGAGGGTCAGCGGCCGGAGTGGGAGACAGCGGAGGGTCCCGGGGGAAGGCTAGGCGGCGGCTGGAGAAGGCGCCCGGTCCGGGAGCGCAGCGAGAGTGCCGGGTGGTTCCTTCCAGGCGCGGCGGGCGCGGCGGGCGCGGCGGCGGGACTGGTTCGCGGGCTCCAGGTTCAGAGCTGCCCGGGCACGGGCGGAGGAGAGCCGGGGGCAGCGGGAGCGGGCGGAGGATGAGCCCCGTGCGGCGGGGGATCCGCTGCTGTCGCCCGCCCTTCCTGCTCTACCCGTTCGCTCCCCGCGCCTCCTGCGCTGGTTGGGACAGTTGTTAGTGCTGGAGGAAGAGGCGGAGGAAGCGGCGGCGGGGGGCGGCCGGGGCCCGGGCTGGGTAGCAGGAGCTGAGCCTCCTTCACTGAGGGGGTTTGCCGTCTCAGGCACGGACCGGACTCAACTTTTCTCCTTCCCTTTTTCCCCTCTTCCCCCTCCCCAGTAAGGAATCAAAGCCCACCCCTGTTGGCTCCTTGAAGTTTTTGGACTGGGGCTGGGGCTGGGGGAGATCCCGTCCCGCTGTGCAGGGTTTGGAAGGCCTTTGGCGATGGGGCGCCAGGTGAGGGGGTCGTTGCAGGCTTCGCCGCGGGCAGGGCAGGGCAGGGGGAGCCTCCGCCCCCCCCCCCCCCGCCCCATCCCACATGGAGGAGCAGACTCTTTCAATAGATTCAGAACTTGGACGCTTGGAATTTCCTCTTCTCATGTGAAAGATGGATGCCCCTTTTTTCTTTTTCTTTGATGGTTTCGCCGAGTTTTCCGTTGTGCCTCGGTTGGGATGGTGGCCCGAAAAACAGTCCCCCCGAATCAGACGTGCAGTCCAACTAACACGATATTGATAATCCACAATAACCACATCAGAGGCTTCGGGGGCTAGGGACGAAGCTCCTCCGTGTCCTTCCCAATCTGCGTTCGGCTTCTATAGTTCTTTTCTCTGGATGTGGTTAGCATTTTTCATCTTGAGTCTTTTGGAATTGTCTTGGATCGTATTGCTGAGAGCTAAATCTGTCATATTAATCATCACAGTGTTGCTGCTGCTGTGTATGATGTTCACCTGATTCTGCTAACATCACCCAGCATCAGTTCATGTAAGTTTTTCCAGGTTTTTCTGAAATCTGCCTACTCATCATTTCTTATAAAACGATAGTATTCCGTTACATTCATGAACAACTTGTTCAGCTATCCTCCAATTGATGGGCATCCCCTCAATTTCCAATTCTTTGCCACCACAGAAAGAGCTGCTATAAATATTTTTGTACGTGTGGTCTTTTTTAACAATCTCTTTGGGATAATGACTCAGTAGTGGTATTGCAGTATCAAAGGATATGCAGTTTGGTTGCCCTTTGGGCAAATTGCTCTCCAGAATTGTTGGATCAATTCACACCTCCACCAGCAATGCATTAATGTTCCAATTTTCCCACATCTTCTCCAGCATTTATCATTTTGATGTTTTGTCATATTAGCCAATCTGATTGGTGTGAGGTGACTTAGAGCATTTTTTTCATGAGTATAGATAGCTTTAATTTCTTCGTCTGAAAATTGTCTGTTCATATCCTTTGACTATTTATCAATTGGGGAATGACTTCTATTCTTATAAATTACACTCAGTTCTCTATATAGTTTAGAAATGAGGCCTTTATCAGAAACACTGGTTGTAAAAATTGGTTCCCAGCTTTCTGTTTTTCTTCTAATCTTGGTTACATTGGTTTTGTTTGTACAAAACCTTTTTAATTTAATGTAATCAAAATTATCCATTTTGCATTTCATAATGTACTCTGCCTTGTTTGGTTGTAAATTCTTTTGTTCTCCATAGATCTGACAGATTTCCTTGCTTTCCTAATTTGCTTATGGTTTTCCCCCTTTATATCTAAATCATGTACCCATTTCAACCTTATCTTGGTGTAGGATGTGAGATGTTGGTCTGTGCCTAGTTTCTACCATATTATTTTCCAGTTTTCCTGGCAGTTTTTGTCAAATAATGAGTTCTTATCCCAGAAACTAGAGGCTTTGGGTTTTTCAAACAGTAGATTTACAGTCATTTACTATCATGTCTTGTGTACCTAAGCAGTTCCACTGATCCACCACTCTTTCTTAGCCAGTATAAAATAGTTTTGATGACTGCTGTTTTATAACATAGTTTTAGATCTGGTACAGCTAGGCTACCTTCCTTTGCATTTTTTTTTCATTAATTCCCTTGATATTCTTGAGGTAGGTGAAATTATTACTCTTAATTTTATTTTATTTTTTGTTTGTTTTTTTGGGTTTTTTTTTTTTTTGGTAGGCAATTGGGGTTAAGTGACTTGCCCAAGGTCACACAGCTAGTATGTGTCAAGTGGTTGGTCTGAGGCTGGATTTGAACTCAGGTCCTCCTGACTTCAGGGCCAGTGCTGTATCCACTGCACCACCTAGCTGCCCCTATTACCCTAATTTTAAACATGAGAAAACTCAGACCATGAGGTCTAGTGACTTGTCTAAGTCTGAGGCTGGATTTGAACTTGGTTCTTTCTGAAACTGGGTCTAGTCTCTGTCTTCTACACTACCCAGCTGTTAAAATTCAACACATAGAACTGGTGGCCAGGCAGTGCTAGTTTGTTCTGGAAAATGCCATTGATGTTGATTGGAGGCCATAATGCAGTTCACTAATACACTCTTTGCAGGAATGTTAGTATAGATTTTCAGAGCTAGAAGTACTTATGGAAAGAAGGTAGTCTGCAGCATGGAGATTCTGGGCTTCTGAGGCTTTCCAGATATGGTGAAAATCTCATAAACCAGGAGTCTACATGACTTTGGGCTGGAAACTGAAGAACACTGTTGGAGGCAGAGGGTGAATCATCAGTTCGTCACTATCAAATTTTCATCAAGGATACCCTTTGATTTATATGTAAACCATTCCTAAAAAGATTTTTTTTTCTTTACAGAGACATGAAAGTAGGTATATGCTTGTGTAGTTATTGAGGAATTTATTAGTAATCTTTTTGTTGTTATAATACAGTCCATGACCTTTTCCATTCTTTTGGAATCTTTTTTAATTTGTAATAGTTTAAAAGCTGATCTTTGAGTATCCTGAAACAGAAATAAAAATGAACATTACTTAATCTAGCATTTCAGAAGTCATTTAAGGACCTTGGTGTGCTGTGGGGTCCTTGTTATGAAGAACAACAGCTATATGAAAGTGCTTATCGGGTGTTCTATTAGAATGCTCTGAATTTGGAAGCTGAAATTCTCTGATTATTTCATAATGTAGGTTCCCCCCTCCCACTTTAAATGTTATAGCTAAAGAATAAGTTGTACTTTTAAAATAGAATGTTTCCTGACAGACTTTTCCCATGTTTGTAATATTTTTTTTCGAGAATTTGAAACTTTTTTTGGGGAGGTGGGGGTAGTAACAATGGAGTTAAAGTAGGAGGATGTAATTGTAGCAATTAGCAAAAGATATTTTGTGGAATCATTTAATATTTACTAAAAAGGGGGAGGGGTCATTACTTGGAAGGCTAATATCTTATTTATCTCCTCTATTGGTATAATACTTTTAATTTTGTGACTTTCTTTTAGATAAAAGGAACTAGATGATTAAACCTATCGATTTATATTTATTAAACACCTAGTGTATACAAGATATTAGGGATGAAAGTACAAAGAATGAAACAATCTCAACTTAAATTCTGTTGATAGGAAAAATAAAAAGCACACAAAACACATACAGTACAAATATAACTTAATAAAACACACATACTCATGAAAAGCAGTGAAATACAAGATGTTTGGGGAGAGAGTACACTAGTATTTTTGAGGGATCAGGGACAGCTTCATGTAAAAGACAGTGCCTATGCTGCATCTTAGAGGGAAGAGGGGCATTGAGATAGGGAGAGAGGGCATTTCAGGCATGGGGGATGGCTAGAGAGAAGACAAAGAAAAAAGAGATGTAATGTTATGAATGTGGAGCAGAGAGAATGCCAAGTTTGGCTGATCTCAGAAGGGACAGTAAGGTTGGAAAGATAGGTGGGGACAGGTTGTGTAAATCTTTAAATGGTAAAAAGCAGAGTTTATATCTTAGAGGCAATAGGGAGCCACTGGAGTTGATTCAACAGGGGAGTCACATGGTCAATTGCATGATTAAGGAAAATTGCTTTGACAGCATTCCAGAGAGTGGGCTGGAGTGGTGAGGAACTTGAGGCAGGGAGGCAAATTAGGAAGCTAGTGCAATAATCTAGTCAAGAGGTAATAAAGGACTGAACTAAGGTAGAGCCTGAGTGGAGAGAATGAATTAGATGTGAGAGATAGGAAGGTAGCTGTGTCAAAATTTGGCAATGGATTGGATATGTGGGATGAGGGAGAATGAATCCAGGATATCCTAGGATAATAGATATAGAGCTGGAAAGTACTTTAGAGTCCTTTTAGTTCAACTTTCCTCATTTATAGACATAGATATTGGGGTCTCTTGAGATTAAATAATTAGCTCAGAGTGACACAAAGTAGTGTGTAGCAGAACTCAAAGTCTAACCCACCAGGTCCTCTGACTCCAGGTACTGCAATTTTCCCAGTACACCATGTTGATTCCTGTGGTTTGGTCACTTTGAGATATTACTGTTCTATCAACCAGCTGAACCAATAAGGAGGGAATGAGTTTCCATTATCAACCCCTCCACCCTGGGACTAAAATATCATCATCCATATCATTTAGAGAAGAAGTGGAAGAAAGAAAGCAGAAAGGGACTGGAGAGATTTCAGTGATTAATTAAGAGTACCTGCCACAAACAAAATGGCATTGGGTAAGGAATAAGAAGAATGGGGCTGCTACTTCATTGAATAATTTCTTAGAATGATTTTGGGAAAGAATCCTGGGCAAGAAGATAACAAAGGATTAGATTTTTAGAGTGCTTTACAAGTAACAAAGGACTTTGTATGACTTGCAAGTTAGGTTGTAACGCTCTCCTTGCCAAAGTAGACTCAACATATACTGAGTAAACACTTATCTATGGAGTTAAGATTATCCTATCAGCTAAATAATTCTAACATTGCATTTCTGTCCTCCCTTGCTTTTACCATTAAAACTCCTTTGGTGAATTAGATTAAATCTTGACTTCCATATCTCTTTTTTTAATATTAAATACTGAACTAATTTTAAACCCTAACTCAGTCTTCCTGACTCTGGTTCCAGCACTCTTTCAAATGCATCACTAAACGTTATATCCTTCTCTCTTGCAACATTTATTTTTGTGAACTACAAACGAAGATGTCATTGAAATATAGAAATGTTTCCTCCTCCCTTCCAACATTTATTTTTGTGAACTACAAATGAAGATGTCATTGAAATATGGAAAGGTCCCCATATTCATAACTTACAACCAACATCAATAGTCAAAAAAAGGTAAGAGACCAATCCATAATGGAGTAGGAAAAAGCAATATAACCCAGCTCCCCTTTACAACTACTCCATCAAGATCTAGAAAATACACCAGACCAATTCTTGATCAGGAAATCCAAGGAAAATTCAATGATTTTTTTCATCTCCAGGTTAGCATAAGGAGACAGATCTCTGTAGAGAGGTGTATGGAGCTGTACAACTTGGGAACTGAACTGAGGACTGGAGCTGTGTCCTAAAGCAAGAAGAGTTCCTGGGTCCCAGGTCCAGTCTGTAGGGGCCTGATGCTCTAAAGGAAGCAGTCACAGATGTAGACCCTGGTAGCTGTGTCACATTACCCAGAGCTGGGTCATGGATTCAGTGCAGACTGAGAAGGGGAATTGCAGCTAGTGGATCAGGGTGGGTCAGGACAAAGAGGAGTGACGGGTGTTAGGTTATACATACTGGACAAGGAGCAAATAGCAGCTGTGGGATTCTGACTCCTGAAGCACAGCAGAGCCTCAGATCTTGCCCCTAACCCATTCTAAAGCCTATAGTGGGAAAATCAGGGCAGGAAGCTCAGACCAAGGGGCAGTTTGCTGTGAACGCGTAGAATCTTCCAGCTAGCTGATGGTTACTGGGCCAGGAGAAACCTACTAGAGCTTGTGAAAGGAGGGCAAGTCCAGAATTGTGTTGCTCAAGCCCTAATGCTAGTCAGAAACTTGCAAATTTTTGACCAAGAATAGAAATCTGACCTCACCCTGGATCAGACTTCAAGCATCTAGCAGTAGTCTGTATTCAAATGAATTCAATTAATTCAAATTCCTTACCCCATAGAATTTGATTTCTGCCAGGACCTGATCACATCGCCCATTTCTCTGCAAACAGTTGGTCTGATTTTCACTTTGGAGGCATTCCTGATTATCTTCAAGAATGAACCATATCACTGATGCTGAGTGAAGTGAGCAGAGCCAGGAGAACTTTGTACACAAGTAAGCCACATTGAGTGATGACTAAGGTTAATAGACTTAGCCCTTCTCAGCAATACAAGGATCTAAGACATCTCCAAAGGTCTCATGATGGAAAATGCTATCCACATCCAAAGAAAGAACTATGGAGTTTGAATGCAGATCGAAGCATACTATTTGCTATTTTTTTCTTCTGTTTTGTTTTGTTTCTTTTTTCTGGTGGTTTCTTCCTATTGGTTCTAATTCTTCTTTACAACATCACAATGTGAAAATATGTTTAATAGGAATGTATATGTATAGCCTATCCCAGATTGCTTGCTGTCTTGGGGAGGGATGGGGAGAAAAATGTAAAACTCAAAAGCCTATGGAAGTGATTGTTGATAAATCAAAATCAATTAATAAAAAGTTTTTAAAAAAAAGAATGAACTATACCCATTTTCCTTAGACACATATCATTTAATTGCTAGATGTTGCTTTGTGCTCAGTAGTATCAATGTTGGGAGTGTCTGACCTGGAACGTCTACGTGTATTGACAGGTCTTAGCACCTTGACATTGTCAACAGAATTTCTAGTTTAAGTAAATGAAATAGTTAAGAGAGAAATCAGACTTTCTCTCCCATTTGGAATTTTGTGTACAGCTTGTTCTTTTACAGTTGTAACATTTTTACTTTGCCACATGTATTGTTCAAGACTTTCTAGAGTAGATATCCCATAAGCAAGCTGACTGGATCAACAGGACAAAATGCCAAATGGAGTTACAGAGACCTAATTCCTTTGTGAACTGGCCCAAAGGAATTTCTCTAAAAGGTTTTCTGGACCTATTTCTTAATGAAGCAGTTTTCACTCTTTGCCATCTCATGCTGTAAGTGATTGAACTCTGCAAATATTTAATTTCTGTAAATTTCAATGTATATAGTAGGTATCTTGATATAATCATATATGTATCACTATATGTTCATATATTCCATTTATTCATTTTATTAAAATTTTTATATAAAAAATGAGTTAATTGTCCAAGATGGTGGTAAGTATATGTTTTCCATTTCTGTTTTCACTTCCAAGGTCTAGTCCTCTTCACTGGGGATATTCCATGTACCCTCAGAGTCATGGTATAGTGGATAGTGAACTTAGAGTCAGAAATCCTCAGATCCTTACTAGCTATGTGACTCTACACATGTCCTTTAACCTCTTAGTGCCTTACTTTCCTCATTGGTCAGATTAGGAGGTTGAACTCAAAGCCTTCAAGATTGCTTCCAGCTATCAATCTATGTTCTTAGGATTTCTCTGTCAAATGAGGGATTTGCACTAAATGAGGTCCCTTTCAAGACTAAATGGATGCTTCTCTAATCATCTACAAAAATGAGAGGGTTTGGGCTAGATAGTGTCTGAGGTCCTTTCTACTTCTAAAGCTATGATCTTAAGGACCAACAGTATTTTGCATGTACATTTTATTAATACATACGTTTCTTTCCTCTTTTTCTCAGGATTATTCACTGCTTTTCTCTTTCCTTAATGACTCTTCACTTTTCTTTTAATCTTCTTTCTCTTCCTTGCCTCCCCAACACTTTCTGCCCTTCCAAACAAAACTTGAGCTATTCTGTAAGGTCTTTGGGAACATCACACTAAAATAAAGATTATAACTGCCTCAATCTCTTAAGAGCAGCTCTGTGCTCCATAATATAAAAGTTCAACACTTAGAGTGATAGAATCAAAGAATTAGATAATCATGAAGTTCCAAAGGACCTCAAAGGCTAACCAGTCCAACCATTACTCCATTCTCTCTTGTCCAACATGAGCTGGTGATCATTTTATGATGACCTTATGCCCACTTTAGTTAGTGGAGATGCCCTATGCTTTGCTTCACCTGAGAGACCCCTGGTGACATACCATTTCTAGCTGATGTATCATTTTTTGACCCTCATAATAAAGTCTATCAACCAATGGGATTTTTTATTTTGTGCAGCTCCTCTAGAGTGTTCAAGTCTCAAACCTGGTTTTGAGTCCTATAAAAATAAGTCCCTGGAAGAAGGGGCATCTCATATAGTGAGGAAGAGCTGAGATCTTCCTCTTCATTAGAAATGACCATGGATCCTTTAACAAAGTGCCATTGGCTCAGAGTTTTGCATCAGTGGTTTTTCTTGCAGACTGGGCAATTATAATCTCTTCATTATTGTTGACTTAGGATGGGATAGCAATGCGTGGATCTCAACCTCTTTAGGCCAGCCCCTGCAAGGGACTCTTCCCCATCCCCCCCAAAAAAGTACATATCAAGACATTTTTGCTGATGACTCCCCCATGGACACCAGCCTGGTTGTTGGACTCCCCTTGTTTCCTGTACCCAAATTCTCTGTGCCTGAGGTAGGTCTCTGTCAGCTGAAGATCAGTGAGTTTACTTTGATTTATCCTCAAGTCATTTTAAGAAATGTCCCTGATTGGGCTAAGAGGGACTGTTTGAATTTGTGACTTATCCGTCTAAATTTATAAGTTCTGGAGCATTCAAACTCTATTTTTACAAAAATTATATGGCCATAATTTTAACTCTTTATACACAGGCTACTGTTTTACCCCCTTCTCTTCTTTTTTCTTTACTTTCATATTGTTAGGGATTCAGCAGTGGAATTGCTCACCTAATCCCCCAGGTGAGGGCTAAGAGACCAGAAGTTAGGAGGAACAGTCCTGAAACCTCAGAGGAAGGGAGAGTTCAGTGGAAAAGGGAGCTGCTTCAGACAATATGATTATTTAAAGAACCCTAGAGAGTCAATAAATATTAATTGAAAAATTGATAATTTCTACAAAGTTGCAGGATATAAAATAACCCTATGTAAATGATCATTTAGAGGGCCAACAAATAAATAAACCCAAAATAAACAGAAAAGAAATGCAGAAAATTCAAGGAGAAATGGATAAATTAGAAACTAAAAAATGGTATAGAAATGAGAAACAAGTAATAACAGACTCCTTGAATATACTAACACAGTAGAAAAACTTTAACCTTCTTGCTTAAGAGGGCAGAAAATCAAATCAATGAAATAGATAAACAAGGTGAAGTCACTGCAAATCCATAAGAAATAAAAAGAATGATAAAAATTTTATATGCTAAGAAAATGGAAAAGCTAAAATAAATTGAGGAATACCTTTAACAAAAAGCACCAAACTAAAAGATGATGGAATGGAAATATTCAATAATCCAATCTCAGAAATGGAACTAGAACTAACTGTAAAGTAACTGCCAATGGAAGGGAGTGAAGGGAGCAGGGAGAACTGCATCCTGATGGATTCATAGGAGAATTGTATCAAACTGAAAAAAAAAATACCAGTCCTACACAAATTTTTCTCAAAAATTGAGAAACAAAGCATTTTACCAGACTTCTTTTATGAGACAAATATAGTCGTAATACTAAACCTGGGAAGGATAAAGGAAAAGAAGAGAACCAAAGGTCAGTATCATTACTGAATATTGACCTTAAAAATGAAATAAAATTTGGTCAAACAGATTATAGCCATTCATTATGACCATGTTATCAGCATATATAGTTCAACATTAGGGAAATAGTTAACATAATCGCATTAACAACAAAAACATCCTCAACAGATCAGACTATGGAAAATCAGAAAAAATGGGAATCAATAACCCAGTATTTGCTAAACCCCAAACACAATTTATTTAGAAAATATCTTACTATTTGATAAAAAAAAAAAAAAAAAAACTTCTGGGAAGACTGGAAAGCAGTTTTGTAGAAATCAGGCATAGACCAATATTTCACAATAAATTCAAAATGGATGTGGGACATGAATATTAAGGACATACCATAAAAGAAAATTAGAAGAGAATCAGATCGTATGTCTTTCACAATTATGGGTAGGATATATTTTAAAATTATATTTTATCTTTTTCAATTAAAAAATTCATCTTCTCTACCTTTTAACATCTCCCTCCCCATTGAAAAAGGAAGAAAAACAAAATCCTCGTAACATTCATAGTCAAGTGAAAACAAATTCCCACATTGACTATGTCCAAAAAATATGTTTCAGCCTGCACTCTCTCTGTAGGGGCCTGATGCTCTGAAGGAAGCAATCACAGATGCAGACCCTGGTAGCTGTGTCACATTACCCAGAGCTGGGTCATGGATGCAGTGCAGACTGAGAAGGGGAATTGCAGCTAGTGGATCAGGGTGGGTCAGGACAAAGAGGA
>NW_020955191.1:31992-34546 GCF_900497805.2 Vombatus ursinus | reverse complement strand
AATATGAAATAAGGCCAAGCAAGGCCCAGACATTCACTCCGCAAGTGCACAGAGCCTGGCCCTAATGCAAAATTCTTAAAGTCTGCATCTGAGAAATGTAAACTGGGATACATTTTCACTGATAGCTTCCTCATGGACACCAGCCCTGGGAGTAGGACTCCCCTCACTGTTAGTATGCAAATTCTGTGAACTTGAGGTAAGCCTCTTCCAGCTGAAGATCAGCGAGTCTGCCTTGAGTTACCCTAGATTCATTTTCTTTAAGAAAGGTCCCCAGCTGGGCTAAGTGGAACTGTTTGAATTTGTGACTACTTTTATGCCAATTTGTTTTTGCAAAAAAGTGTGGCACAATCACTATGTGAAACATTTTTGTGCTGGTATTACTTAAAAATCATCTATTAATAAACTCTCCGGTTTAAGATTAGGATGCACAGAATACTCCTGAATATATGTTAAAATTGGATACTAACAATGGGAGTGTGCCAAGAATTCTAGTCTTGTGGTTCACAATGTATGAGAGATCAATGTATATCCATATGCCACTGGTGAATACACTGCTGCTCTGTTTACTGATAAAATAGTATGATGAATAGACTTATACCGTACAAGGATTATGCGATAAAAGGTTATGAACCGATTTTTGGACTGGAAAAAAAACAGGGTATGATGATTGGGCAGTGATGATGGTTAGGCGGTAAAATGTGATAATCTGTTTAAATTTATAAACTCTGGAGCATTCAAATTCTATTTTTATAAAAATTATATGGCCATAATTTTAACTTTTTAAACACAGGTTACTGTTTTTTTTTTCTTTTCTTCTGTTTTATTTACTTTTATTTTGTTAGAGATGCAACAGTGGAATTGCTAGTTCCTCATTTTCAGCCAGCTAGCCAAATAGCTCATTTTAGAAGCTCCTGCTGGCAGAGTGAAAATAGATTTTTTTGCCTTTAAATCCTTTTTATCAAGGAGCAATTAAGTCATTCTTGTTATTAGTAGAGAAATCTCTTGGTTGAGGGGGAAGTTTCAGTGGCTCAAAGTGGGGTGAGGAACACATCTGGAGGACCCTATGACCAGTAGGGCTTGGGGGGTCGATTCCCCAGTCAAGTGCTCTGACACCACCTTGAGGGAGCAATAATTTGGGCTAGACTCAATAACCTTAGGGGAGAGATTCTCCACCTCAATGGTAAGGAAGTTGTTAAGGCTTGTGACCACCCTGGGAGCAATCCCACCCTCTTCTGACCTGAGAAGAAGGCTCATTTTAGTTTCATCGAGAGGAAGAAAAGAGAGGGGCACCTTCAGCTAGTAAGGTTATTTCACTTATATTGACTTAGGAGTAAGTCAGTTATTGACAATCAAAGCTAAAGTTTTAGGAAATTTTAAAGGAAAGCTGGTATAAATTTTTTTGAATATTCACTTATCAAGAACCTTTGGGCCCTAGTTGACTGGCCTTTGGACCCTAGAGGTGACACCCAGAAATTAAGAATTGGAAATATTGGAAAATTTACCAAAACAAATTTCTGAGTATTAGACTTTCTGTGGACTGCCGCCTTAAAAAGTCGGGAGACTGTCTTCAATATGTTAAGTGGGGAGATTCTCAGATGAAATAAGCCAAAAGGTGGGTACTTCGGGAACCTAGTCCGAGGACTGTTTTGGCCAAAGCATAGAACTTTAGATTACTTAAAAAGTTATGGGATTTTATTGAACAATCTCCCCAAATCAACTTAGAACAAATGAACTACTGATATTGCTAAATCCTTCATCAGTCTCAGTTTTTCTTTCTGTGATTATAATTTGGCAGAAAGTATAGAGGAATGGAATTTTAACCAGCTGTTCTATCTATTAGGGACTTGTTCTAAATACAAAGTGTACTTTAAATAGGTAAACCTAATTTAGACTAAAGCAATTTTGTATTGTTACTAACTTACAGCTTTTTATTGATGAGATTCTAAAAATGTTAATGTAATTAGGAAACAAGAATTATCTTAGGCTGACAGTAGGACCCCAGCCACAAGAAGGTCATAAGTTCTAGACTTAATAGATGAGACAGGTAAGATTCTGATTTCAAAATATTCTACAGAAAAACTTAGGAGTTCAGGCCTGATTTAATGTTGTATATTGTTATATGTTTTCTGTCTCTCTGTGTGTTTTATAAATGATGACATGAAGTTTAGGAATAGTGAGTTTCTTTCTTCAGGTAGAAAATGACCTTATACAATTAGGAAAATCTTTAAGAGAATGGGAAATGTATGTCTGTTTTGTCTGTGTAATGCTATTCATACTTTGTGTTAACCCACAGCTAACAAGTGTTTTACCTCTATCTTGTCTTTTGGTGTTGCCAACCAAAAGAAACAGGCTGCAAAAAAAGTCAACTTTCAAAAAGGCCTTAAAAGAGGATAAATCTCTCTTTTTTTCTCTGTTTCCAGCACTGACCGTGTTGGAGATTCCTGAGATGAAAGACAGATACAGAAATTCATTGAAAACTAAGATACAAAAAATGTTTGGAAACCAAATTTGTAAAAAAAAAAAAAAAAAAAAAAAAAAAAAAAAAAAAAAAAAT
>NW_020955191.1:10724-31962 GCF_900497805.2 Vombatus ursinus | reverse complement strand
TTTTATTTCTAATTTATAATTTGGATGTTTTTATCAAATATTTTGACGAGCTTATGGGGTGATAGCAAACTCTGTAGAATTGAATGAAACCAACAACAATAACAAAAACTTCCTTAAAAGAACTTCCTTTAAAATGGCTAGGGATTGATTTAAAGCTGTAGTTTGAACTTTAAGAACTGTTTTATTAATCATGAGATATGTTCAGGAGAGATTCAGTGAAATAAGAATTCAGGAAACTGTTAAAATAAGAAAAACAGGAAATAGTATAGGAGAAATCAGAATAAAACTCTTATGAGCTTCTATAATTCTACAACTAAAAATTTTAAAAGGAAACTTGTGGACTAAGCCTGAAGGAGTTTCAGTTAGCCAATCTCTAAGTCTGAAGTTTTGGGATTTCAATCTCTGAGATTGATTTTAATTTTAGTGTAGAATAAAGGTATACTTAAAACCTGTACTTAAAGTTGAGATAAGTTTATTGCGGGAAGAATTTTTATTATTAGAAGGCAGAATAAGGAATTTTTAGACCATCTTCAGAAAAGAATCAAAGTAAATAGATTTGGAGTTCATTTGCCCTCCTGTTGTGTACTGCTTTTAAACAATCAACCTGAGGGCACCAAGCTAGTCCTTATTAGGACTCCCAGACTGAAGGTGAATCCCAAAGTGCTCCCAGAAAAAGGGAAACGTTTTAAAATCAGAAAGCAAGTGAGGGTAAATGAAAGTTAATGATACTACTGCAGTTTAAATCAATTGTTTGGGTAAATTAAAAGACAGTAAAACTTGTGTTTAGTGAAAATGAGTTCAAATTGCATATTTGTGTTAACAGAATTTTAAATGCAGTCCAGACTGGACCAGCCTCTAACCTGGGAATGGCCAGAGCCTAAACAGAGCAAGCTAGAGATGGGTGTATCAGGAATCAAGTAGCAGTTTAATTTCAGAATAAGGAAGGCAAGTTTGCAAAGGATGTCCTCCTGGGGAAGGGCTTGTCTTGCTGGGGCAGAGGCAGAGTTTATATACATTAAAAAAATCACAAATGGGTGAACCATGATATAATCATTCTCAAGTCTTGAGTAGCGTTCCCACGGCAGGCTCACGTACAGACAGTGCGGGTGTTCCTGGGTCCTGAGGAAACAGTTCTTAAGTTGATTGTCTCAAGTCTTGGGGTCATGATTACTCAGTGGGGGTACAGAACCGGGGTTCTGTGATGGGAACACGTTTTACAGTTTCTGATTTGGTGCACTTAACGTTCACAAGCATAGGAATGCAGGAATTGTGAGAGTGTCAAAACTTCTTTTTTGATCACTTTATGCTGCAGTGTATTTCTGACTTCCAAGCCAGAATCTCCCATGAAAATGGGAGCTCTAAAATATCCAGATAGTTATATTGATTAATATGAGAATCATAAATCCCCTTACATTCCCTCATTTCAGTCAGAAGTTGGGATGACCCTGCATACTGAGGACATTCATCTGGAACCTGATTTTGTTTTTCTGTAAGGCAGAAGTGAATAAATGAGTTACAAAATGAATGTCAAGGTAGGTAGTGAGGCAAATAAGGCAGAGAAACATCAGACCCCTGAGGGCAGAACAGAGAATGCTGCCGAGGTTTCCAGGCAACCAGGAGAATGGTCTTGTGGAGAGGGTCAATTCAACAGCAAAGGTACAGGTATTAGAGAATGAATCCCAGGTGGAGTGAATTAAACATATGAAGTAGAGTGCTTCCAGGTATGGGTATTTAGCTCTGGCCTTTTTATGGAACAAGAGACCACTCTGGGATTCCCACACTAACCCAGAAATTGAATGGATGCCTTTACAGTTGCCTTTACTGGGGACAAAGGTAGGATGCCTGGTTTGGTAGGGCAGGCTCCTGTACTCCACTTGCTACAGGGGGCATTTGTGTTGTTATAAGATGTCCCAATCCCATTCAGGGAAAATCTGTGGCCAAAGAAGCTGACCAGAGGAGTCAAGTGAGGCATTTAGGGATGCAGCCCATGAGGAGTTCAGAATAAAGGTAAAATTATGTTGCACAGGATTTAAAAGTGAAAGGAAAAAAATACTGCTGCTTCCATGAACATTGAGATTGGCACTGAGAGGAGAGTAGCAAGGAAAGAAAAAAGACTTGGTTTATAGAAAGAGTAGCTGCAAACCTCAGCCTAGGTCCAGTTTCAGGGGTCAGTGATCTGTATCTGCTGTCATCAGCTTCTCAGCCTGGGGGTCTTGGGAACAGCTGTGTGCCTCAGATGTCAGCTGCTTCAGACTCTGTTTAATTTTCAAGGTGAGGTCACCAGTAGGTTCCACAATCCAGAAGGGCGGTACTGCCTTTTTTAGATGTGACAGGTGGATCCAGGACTCCACTCCCTGGAGTTTGCAGGCAGTAGGGGTGGTGAACAGAACTTAAAGGGGACCTTTCCACTGTGGCTCTAAGGAGTGTTTGTGGAGGTGGCGTTTCCAGTAAATCCAGTCACTGGGATGGATCAGGAGCCTAGTCTTGATTGGAATTCATAAAGAATGAGACTGCAAGATGAGTGGGTGATTTTCTGATATTTTCTGAGCCAACCAGTACAGTATTGTAGGAGGGAGCATTTGACTCTTATGTTTCCCTCCTACGGGTACAGTGGCATAGGGCATCGTCCTGTTACTATCTCATAGGCACTGAGCTTGTGGGAACCAAATGGTCTAGATCTAAGGCCTAGCAGGTCTAAAGAAGGACTTTGGGCCAGAGTATACTTAGCCCTTCAGAGAATTTAGCTAGAGAGGTTTTAAGTATCACATTAACTCTTTCAACCATTCCTGATGATTGGGGGTGGCAGGCACAATGGAGTTGCTGAGTGATTGGCCAGGGTGAAAGCAGCTTAGCCAATGAAGCTCCTGTCAAATGGATGCCTCTATTGCTATGTATTTCTTTAGGAACCCCCTCCCCCCATAGTGGAATAATTTTTGCTGACAATACAACAGGAGAACACTTCCACCTACAGGGAGAACAGACTATAACCAAGGCATATTTGTAAGCATAGGTGGGTGGCAATCGAATGAAGTTGTTCTGCCAGGTTTTCAAAGAGCATGTCTGGGACAGGAAACTGCCCATGAGTTGGCTTCAGACGCTTGAATGCATTGTGCTTGAGGCAGGTGGAACACATAAGTGGCAGCAGCAGCCCTGTAAAAGCTCCCCCAGTATTATTATCGGGCAAGCTTTACTAGCTTGCTGGTCTAGCTTGTCGAATGAATGATGGTGTTCCATCACAGCAAGGGATAATTTCTTAGGGAGTACTATGAGTCCGTTTGGACCAATCCATAATCCTCGTAGTTTTATCAATTTTTACCCCTCCTTTTGTAGTTTTTTCCTGCCTTGTAGCAAAATCCTTTTCTGGGCTGTAGCTATTTCTTCTTCTGCTAGCATGGATGCTATTTTTTCTCTGCTGTGCCCTGGAATTTTAGTTACTGCTACAGTCTGAGGAAGCAGTAAATAATCTAATAGATGGGAAACCTGTTTCTGATTCTTAATGGGTTGTCCTGAGGAGGTGAGGAGGCCCCAATGCTTCCATAGCATCTCAAAGTCTTTTGTCACCCCAAATGCATACCAGCTATCAGTATAGATATGAATCTTTTTTCCTTTTCCTAATTCACAAGCCCTGGCTACTGCCTTGAGTTTGGCTTGTTGTGCTGAGTGGGCATCAGGTAATAATGAAATTTCAATCACTGCTGTGGTGGTGGTGATGCCAAAACCAGAAACCAAGACTCCTTCCTCCTTTCTGAGGCAGACTCCATCACTGTATCAGTCAAAGTCCACTCCCTCTAAGAGGGTTTCCCTTACGGCCTCCTGGAGGGAAAGTAAGACATGCAGATCAATCAAACAGTCATGGTCTAAAATCTCATCCTCACTTTTCACCTCAGGCAGGTAGATGTCGAGGTTGAGTATATTTACATGTTTGATGGTCAGGTTAGGTTTGGATAACAGAGTCACTTCAAGGTTGGCTAGCCTGCTAGAAGACAAATGCTGGGTACGGTGTGAATTCAGGAGTGTTTCAACAGCATGGGGAACATGTACAGTTAAGGGAGAGTCAAGATAAATGTCCTCAGTGCAGAAACAAGGACAGCTGTGGCCACTACTGCACAAAGAGAGCCTGGGAGGCCCTTAGCAACATTATCCAAACTTTTACTATAATATCCCACGGGACAAAAGTTTTTCACATTGTTTTTATGTTAACACACCAACTGCATTCCCTCCTTTCTCAGAGACAAATCAAATGGGAAAGAATGGTCAGGGAGACCTAAATTTGGTGGGTGTAGGAGGGCCTACTTCAGAGAATCAAAGGAGTTTTGAGCATCAGAGGAGAGAGCCAAGGGCTCAGGTACAGAATCCCTTAGGAGATCATAAAGGGGCAGGCAACACATGAAAAATGAAGTATCCAGAGATGGCGATAGGCACAGAGTTGAGGCTTGGTGTGGGGTATAATGAACGAGCGATAGCCTTAAGGCAGTTGGAGTCTAGGCAAAGGCCACAGGCAGAGAGGTGATACCCTAGGAACTTTACAGAGGGGAGAGCAAACTAGAGTTTGTTGGGAGATACCTTATAGCCCCTCGATGCTAAACTATTAAGGAGATATACAGAGTCCTGAGCAGAAACATATTGGGAGGGGGAACAAATGAAGAGGTCATCAACATATTGGAGGAGGACAGAATCCTTAAAATCTAATGAGGACAAACGTTGTTTAATATCTGTGAGAAACAGGACAGTGACTCAATGAATCCCTATGGAAGGACAGTACACATATATTGGCATCCTTCCCAGGTAAAAGCAAAAATGAATTGGCTTTCAGGGGCAACTGGGATTGTGAAGAAGGCTCGATAGAGGTCAGCCACCATGAAGTAAGTGGCTCATGATTCACCCAACCTGAGAGACCCTCTCCTGCTGCCACACCATTTCTAGCTAAAGCATCATTCTGTGACCTTTAAAGCAAAGCCTATCAACGAATAGGATTCTGTATTTTGTGTAGCATTTTTAGAGTGTTCAAGTATTAAACCTGGTTTCAAGAAAAGATCTGAGGTCCACTTCAGTAGAGGGGATCATAAGACATTTTAATAAAGTGCCATGGGTTCTGAGTTCTGCATTAGTGGTTTTTCTTGTAGGTTGGGCAATGATCATCTCCATAACATACAGTCAATACAAGACTTGCAAAATTTATTTCTCTCTGTTAAAAACTCCCAGAAGTTTGTTTTCTTTAGGAAGACATTCTTTCTGAGACATTCATAGGTATTATGTGGTAAGGAACATTATCGTTTAACTTGTTATGCACTAGATTTTGCCATGACATTGTTATATTACAGTTAACCCATTCATTTTCCCTGTGATCAAAGTGGACTTCATTGGATGATACCACAGAAGAGGTGAGCACAAAGCACATTGATCATAGAATGGGAGGACTTAGCATTTGAATTTGGGCTTGGGAGTCAGAGGACATGGGATTTCAAACCCTGGCTGTGCCAATGCCCTGTGGCACCCCAGGAAGGGTCTCTGTGCCTCACTTTGCTCATCTATAACTGAGAGGGTGTGATGACAGTCCCTTCCTGATCTAAGTCCCTGATCTTATGATGTGCTCCATTAGCCTATCTTGCCATGTTTAGACCAATTTCATGTGAGCATTGGATCACTTTCAACATGAATTAAAATTCAAACATTTCTAGGTGGTCACATGTGATGTGTCTGGAAGAGTTGGCTGTGTTTGCCCCATTGCAGGGTCACCTCTAATCTACTGTCCTATAGCAGGCATCCTAGTTATGGAGTTGTTCACTGAACATTGCTTTTGTGAAGAGATGGCTAAGACGAAAATCAAAGATAAAGAAGAGGGAAGACAATGAGAGGGGACTCAGTTAAAGGGATGGAATGGAATGGAAAGCTGCAAGTTGACTCCTTCCTTCCCGGGGTCTCCATTATTACACTGAGGTGTCTGGGGCTGAGGGCACCCTAAACAGTCATCTTGGCCGCTCCTGCCCTGAGTTTAGCTGATGGGGACTGAAGTTGCAGCCATGCTCAGAGTGCTTGGGAAATTCCTTTCCTGACAATGGTTAGCAACAGGGTGAAATGACTGAGAAGAATAAGAGATGCAGGTATGTATAGACCTGGCTGGAGGGCAAGCTTAGCACTGTTTGACTTGTCCACAGGAGGGGCTGACCAAATATGTGCTAAATCTGCCCAATGTAAGTTGAAAGCGGGGTTGGGGTGGGTAGCTGAGAAGAATGGCAAATGGATTATTCTAGGATTCCCAGAATCACAGACACTCAGAGTTGGGAACATCCTTTCCTTCTTCATAGGGCCATAAATCTAGAGGTAGAGTAAACCTCCAAGGTCCTCTAGTCCAGTGGTGTCAAACTGGAAGAGAAATGGAGGGAAGGGAGTGGTGCAGGAGAGCACTGTACATAAGGATCTCTGTGGGCATATTTTAACTTAGAAAACTACACACAAACATTATCTCTGTTTTATTGTATTTTATTTTGTTAACTATTTTCCAATTTCATTTTCATCTGGTTTAGGTTGCACTGGAGAGTGTTATGGGTCTTAGGCAGCCAGGTCTTTGATTCCTCTGGTCTAGTCCAACCCCTCCATATTTTAGATAAAGAAACCGAGGCCTAGAGGGTGATTTGCCCAAGGTCACTCATGGCCAGCACTGTTTCTTACTGGTACATTCAGAAATCATCCACTCTAGCTGTGAAGGAGGAAAAGGGAAGAAGACTGCTTTAAGAAAACCCCAAGCAAAATAGTCATATATGCTTACTGCTATTATTGCCTCTTCCAGAATATGCTCTGGAGTAGACAGACACAATCCTCAAACAGTGTAATTCCTCTTAGACAGGACTGTCATCTTCGTGGCCCTGTTCATGTGGGATCAGAGACTGGGGGAGGAGAATGGCTATTGCTCCTGCATCCTCTCACTACAACCCCAGGACTAGTAACCTTATTTTAATGCCAGATGTGGACTTTCAAAGTAGCCATTTACTTGGCTGTCCCTTTCTCCTAGTTTTGTGGGATTCCATAAATCCTGGATCCCTTGAAGTTGGGAGACCACAATAATTTCCTCCTCACCTCACTCATTTTCCCCCTGCCCTCTGAAAGTACTAAACCATCTGTTTTTGTCTTTTCAAAGGAGATTGTCTCACATTGCAACCTTAAGAGTCACCCTGCATTCCTCACTTCCCCATCACCCCTCTGACATATCAAATCAATCACTAAGTCCTCTGGATCATATTTCTATAACAGTCTCTTATGAATGCCATCCCTTCTCTCTACTTACATAGCCACTCCACAATAGCTCCAAAGCTATCTCCTCTGGCAACATTTCCAGCCTATCTCACATATACCTTGAGTTTCAGCCCCTATACTTCCTCTAAGTGTCTCATGTTATGATTCCAGCTTAGATAGGGACATTCATTAGTCCTCTGGTTTCACTGGTATAGGAACTCCCTCTGGCAATGTACGTTGCCACCTACTCTACTACTTGGAATCTTAGAGAATTTCCTGCAACCCTGAGAAGTTACGACTTGCCCAGGATTAGATAGATCAAGGAGGTGTCAGAGACAAGCCTTGAAGACAAGTCTTCAAGTCTTCAAGGCCTTCTTTCTTATTCATTACAAAGAGCTGCCTTTCAATCTGTCTAAAGCAGATCTCATTAGCCAGATCTTCCTAGTTGGTTTGGCTCTTGATAATCAATTTGCCTCATTAATGACTTTAATGATGACAATAAAAGCTGACATATACTCAGCATTTTTATGTTCACAGAACACTAGTTATGCACTATCTTATTTTCTCTTCAAAAACGTTTCCATCGCTATTTATTAAGTGGGGAACTTAAGGCTCAGAATTAAGTGATTTTTTTTTATCCATTGGTAAAAAGTTGGGATGTTATCCTATGCCCTCTAAATACAAATCGCCATGAGCCTCAGTCACATGGACCAAGCTCAACCTGGATCCTAGTGCTGGATCTCCATGCTTCTGGGTCCCCTCCATTTGACTTAATTTGTCATTTATTCTGACTTTCCTCACACCTTCCCTCACTTGTCTCCTCTACCCAGATGCCCAGTTATTGGCCCAGTTGAGATGACAGGTATACTTCTTTTTCCAGTTACAAATATAATAATAATAGTAATAGTAATAGTAATCAGAGTAGTAATAATAATAGCTAACATTTCTATAGTATTTACTATGGGCCAGGCAATGTGCTAAGCACTTCAAAATCATTATCT
Source organism: Vombatus ursinus (assembly GCF_900497805.2). NCBI lineage: Eukaryota > Metazoa > Chordata > Mammalia > Diprotodontia > Vombatidae > Vombatus > Vombatus ursinus. The sequence goes on along the minus strand of NW_020955191.1, from coordinate 23,731 downwards.
GATTTGATCCTCACACTAACCCTAAAAAATAGATGCTACAATTATCCCTATTTGAGTGATGAGGAAACTGAGGCCAACAGAGTTGAAATGACTTGCCCAGGGACACACAGTTATTAAGTATCTGAGGCCAGATTTGAAGTCAAGTATTCTTGACTTCAGGTCCAGGACTCTATCAACTGCATCACTAAAAGCTATATCCTTTTCCCTTCCATCGTTTATTTTTTAAACTACAAATGAAGCATGGAAAGATCTACATGAACTGATGCAGACTGAATTAAGAAGAGCCAAAAAACAATATACCCAATGACTATAACAATGTAATCAGAAAGAACAATCATAAATAAAATCGATATTGAATGTTGTAAAATTATAAAGGACAAGCATGGCTTGAAAGTAGAGATGAGAAGATAATCCCACTCCTTTGCAGAGAGGAGAGGTTTACAAGTATTGTACATTGCATCTATTTTCAAACATTTTTTGTTCAGTTAGACTGATTTTTTTCCTCTTCTATTTAACTTTTTGTGTTTAAAAAATAGTTGTTATATGGGATGACTCTCTGGGAGGGGAAGGGATACTGGGAGAAATTAAAGGGGGCATCTAGGTGGCACAGTGGATAGAGTACTGGCCCTGAAGTCAGGAGGACCTGAGTTCAAATCTGGCCTCAGACACATAACACTTACTAGCTGTGTGACCCTAGGCAAGTCACTTAACCCCTACTGCCTCACCAAAAAGAAAAAAAAAAGAAATTACAGTGATGTTGAAAAAAAACAAAAGATATCAATAAAAACTTATTTCAAAAAATAAAAAGGGGAAAAGATCTGAATGACACAGTTGGAGTGATGTGGCATTTAAGAAGTTTGAGAAACAATTTCTGTGTAATTGAATCATTTTGTTAATAATGTCAGCATTTTTAACAAATGGCCAATGGTGTTCTAAAATGCCAAAGGCAATCATGGCAGGTAGGCTCATAACTTCTATGCCTTTTGGAAGAGGAGCATTCCTGAGAGTGGCAATGAAAGATGATGGGTCAACAATTAATGAGAGGTGGACTTTACAAAGAGAAGTGACATCATGTCCCCTTAGAGAGACTATCCCTGTACTCAGACCATCCCAGACTTGGGTAATCTAGACAATCTATGTCCTCCAACCAAGCCTGAGTTAGTTGTGTGGAGGAGTAATACCCATGAAGAGGAGAATATTAATTCTATCTTCCATCAGCCCTGTCCTTGAGAGATTACCCAAGGAAATAGAACAGGGGGAAAAAAGCTAGGTTCTCTCCAATTTTAAGAACTGGCTATAAATTTGAGAGAGAAATAATCATTTTTCTCATTCCTTCATTTGATGCTATTGAGAGACATAGTCTCCTCAATAAATCATTAACTGATATGAGAAACAGTTCATAAAAGGTTTCTAACTATGGGGTTTGTGAGAGGAAAAGGGAAAAATCAATGAGCGCTTTGACAAAATCTAAGGGGGCAATCCCCTTTGATAAGTAGACCTTACAGATAAAAGGTGCAAAGGGAAAAAGAAATAGTAAGAGATTGTGCATTTCATAAGACTTACTCCATACACCCTTCTCTTCCTCTGGAAACATTTGATGCTGTCCTGTGGTATGGCTGGTCTTAGAGTTCTTCTCTGGTTCAGGTCACTTGAAGAGATCTTCTCCTCTGCTAAAAATCTCCTACAAAATTGGTCTTAACCCAATTTTAAATTTACTTTGTCAATAACTGGGTCAAGTAATGAAATGCAGTTCAAACCTTATGTCTCATTACTAGAAAACCAAATCTGGAACCTTTTGGACCAGAAATTTTACATTTTTAGTTTAACCAATTGTCAAGTTGATATATCTAAGAAACTCAGATTAAAACAGACAATTAGAACCCAATTTTTATACTTGGCATTATTCATTCCCCCATTAGGTGGAAAAGATTTCACTAAGGAATTAACAACTGAACACTTTTCATAGGAAGATGAACTCTTAAAGCAAAAATTAATTCATATAAAAGTTGCCATATTTACTTCTACTGTAATTAGAAGGTCCTAGAATGGCATATATTAATATATTGAATAATCAATTGCAAAACAATATATATCAAGGAAGTTTTTTACAATAAAACATTTTCAATTTGTAACCATGTTCAAATGAATAACCAAGAACAAAAGTAGATGTCTCTTTAAGGCATTTACAAGATAGATCACAAGCCATTCTTCTCTTGAGACAACAAATTGTACTGCTATGTTTTTATTAACACAGAACTGAGACAGTTATGATATTAACCTCACTAAATAACTGAATTATGACCTGGTTTCACAAGTCTTTTCATCATTTGCCTAATTATCCCCATATCATTGTGAGAAATTAAAGGTCATTAGTTTACACAGGAATACAGAACTATTATGGGTGTCAAAGCTAAATACTTAACTAGTTGTTTGGAATATAGAAAATACTGAAATTCTAGGCCAAATAGCTTAAACCTTATACCTGCATCTCACTATAGTAACTCAGATGTAGTTTAGATCTATTTAGCGGCATTTATACTGAGCACCTAACATGATTATAGACATTTGTCACAAAAGAAGCATCAGACACATAGAGAATAATCCTTCCCTAACTTCAGATCAATTCCAGGCCAAAGTTATCTAGATACCCAACTGTGGTGAGCCAGGCTTACAGTTAGCCAGATGGGATATTTCCAATCAAGAGAAAATGTCATATTGGGAAAACTGAGTCAGAAAAATCCTATCTCAGCCCATGCCAAGAGTCATTCTCCCAATCTTTGCCATGAGAACTCCACTTGTAGTTCATGGATGTCAACCCCATAGGGTTGATGGCATCATGGATCACTGGCTTGACAGCATTCCTTGATGATCATACTTGGATTAAGACTCAGAATAATATCAGTTAACAGTCCCAAAAGGTCTTAAGTAGCAAGTTTCAATAATCATAGCATGGGAGAATTCAGTTCTCAAGGGTCACATACGCTTGGTAACAAGGACTATTATCTCACATTGTTAACAGTAAGAGATTCATCATGAAAAACCACAACTTATCTTGAGAGAACTAGTACTCATAAGTACTAGTAAGTAGATGCTTTGTCATCCCTAAGTTCAACATTATACACAGGATTTGGCTTTATGACACTTAATAATAAACAACAAAAGACTAAGGATGGAGTGTATAAATGTAATAATCCCAAACTGTATATAGAAAGCAGTTTATAGGAAAGACTGTCTATAGTAAAACATGCTTAGTTTCTAACCATATTCAAATGGACATAAACATAGACTATTGCTCTCAGAATCCCTTTAAGCAATGGGAACATCTTTAAAGTGACTCTTAAGTACTAATCCCAGATTAAATAACAAATATTAAGTAAAATCAGATTTCCCATTAAGGTGACACAAATAACCCAAGTTACTACTCTCCACTAACATAACTGAGTGTACTTAAATCTTATTCCTTAAAACATAAACAAAAGAACTTCTTGACTTTAACCTCATGACTTAATATGATTTGCATCTTTGTTTCTCAACCTTCTTTACCTTAGTCTAATTCTACTCATATCATCTAAAAGAATGAAATACTTCAGGAACTGAATCTTATACATATGGCAAATTCAAGCACTAATTGAACTCTTGCTTAGGCCATGGAATGACTATGAATTCATATCATAATAGCAATATCTTCCCCATTTGCAGCTTATGATAGTAATTCAAGATTACTTTAATAATGTAATAAAGTAATTAAGATTATTTTAATAATGAACAGAGATTCAATATTGCAATAATAAGCTTCCAATGATTGTCTACCCTGATAACAGAAATTTGCTGTGAGAGTTAGAAGCAGGAACATAGTTATAACAGTATCAAAACCGGTCCTCAAGGCCTACACCATTATCAGTAGCCTATCATATGGAACCAGGTGAACAGATTTCTTGTATAGGAAAATGAATTGAAAAGACTTAGTTCTCCCAAGGTAAGCTCCTACCTTATTCCCAGGAAGAGATATTCACTAGGCTTAGATCATATATATCACTCCCATTGAGCTGTTACCTGCTGATGTTTTTCATGAAGGGCTCAATTTAAGTCAGTCCAAGGACACAACAAACCTGAGAATGAAACTCCAAAAAAATATTCAGGATCCCAGAAAAGCTTTGTCCTCAAATGAGAACACTACTCATACTAAGTCTGGACATAATTGTTATCAATACCACCAAATTACTGCAATAAATTAGCTTACAAATAAAATTGATTAGGCTTTTTAAAAATTATACAAAAGATCTTTACTTAAACATGTACACAAAATATTTTTTCCTTAAATATTCCTTCCAAAAAAATTTCTCTTAATAAAAGCTTAAACTTAATTGTGATTTTAAAAAGCTAATCACTAGAATCTAATGAAGTAAATTAGCTGGAAAACGCTAAACTGACAGATATCTCTCTTATTCAAACTTAAAGCAAAAATAAACATTTAAAACTGGAATTTATCAAAACTAAATTGGTGTAAAATGCTTTAAGTATCAAATCCTAAAAGTGCCATTGAAAAAAAATAAAATCCTAACCATCACAAATTACCAAGTACCACCCTCCTTCAGTCAAAAGGTGCAGGTAATTGGGAGCTGATTCAGTTTTTCTAAACCAAAAGAAAAAATACCCAATCAAATTAGCACTATCACAATAACAAAGTTTACCAGGCCTTTAAAATTTTACTAAATATCCTTTTCTTCCTTCTGTCTTCTCCTAAGGAATAAATTCAACCCGATAAAAAATATACCACTAGAAATCAAGAAAATAGTTAACATTCTGGAACACCACATAGACAGTGAACATATGATAGTTCACTTAGATCCCTAGCCAATTGCTGTAACCCTCCAGATTAACATACATATACACATATACATATATATGTATATATATGCATACATGCACACACACATATACATGCACACACACAGAGATATATCTTAGATGACATTCACTCTCTATAATAGTAGGCTTGAAAATTACACCAATCACTGCCAAGTCCTTCCCTTTTGGGGAATCTGCTTGATTGGAACCTATATTTTACTCCCATAGACCACTCCTGTAATGCTGTGGCTCAATGGCATTAATTTCTCCCATTAAAAATTGTCATTATGATGAGAAACAACCTCAAACTTCAAATAGATTCTAAACATATGTTGAGGAATAAAACACTGTAGGATAATTCTCTACAATTTAAAGTATGCCTTATGCTGAAAAAGTCTGCAGTATCTTATAAGCATGGAATCCATGGTAGATTCATGGAGTCATCAACCTAAGTGGGGTAAGAAAAGAAGTAAAAGGACTCAAAGAGGGACAATTGAGAAATGGTTCCTTGAGGGCAAGTGGAATGAACTATGATCAATTCCATCTCAAATACTGGAATAGGACAATGAAGCTTTTCTTCTAACATAGTGCTTAATACACAGGTTTTTTTTTCTTTTCTCAGTTTTGCAACTGAAAGAAAGCTAACTCAGAGAGAGGCTTACATATTTTGAAGGAACACAGAAGTATTTCTTGAATATGGACATATTATAGTAAGTAAAAATTGATAGTATTTTATTGTGTATGGTAACTTGTGGATTGTTATAGACTTGAAAATATGAAAATAATTCAATATTTTGAATTTCATAAGTCTCTCTTTCCCTGAAGCACACAGGATTAGTACTATTTGATATTAACACCTTCCAGATAGAGTTGTACTGTCTCTCTGGTCAATTAATTCTTGAACTGGGTGCTGAATCAGGAGTAGAATTAAACATCAATAGTCTCATAAGCCTTTCTTACCAGGTGACACTGGAATCCAATTACAAGAGCCACTGCCATGGCTTTCATACATTCTCAATAAATGTAACAAAACTATGGAAACAATTCTACACTGAATAATCATGTTCGAAGGAGTGACTGATTGTGTCAATTCATAAATAAATGCAGGGTGTAGTAGGCCTTTTAATAAAAGTAATGTGCAGATGATGTATTTCACAGCCATCTTTGCAGAAGTAGCTATTCAAATTTTGAATGTTGCTTGTTTAATGTTGCTTAGAAAGACTGTTTAAAAGATATATTTTGCTGGAGATTATTTTCCATTAGAACTTTGTCCACTTTCTAAAAGGACCTATTCAAAGTGTCTCAGTCCTCGTTGGAAAGCTAATTCTAATAAAGTTGCAGGCAAAAGTGGAACTTCACCATCCAGGTAGATAAGTCGCTACTTCCTCATTCACATAATTTTTCCTGCAAGTTGGCTCCATGTACTCTTCATCTAAAGGTGTGACAGAGGCTGTAAACCAAAAATACAACGAGTTCAAAAATGGGTACACATAAAACATTTTAAGGGATAACGAAAATGTCAGGGAATTCTCTAAGGCCCCAGGTTTCTGATGTGTTGCCAATCACAGAGATTGGCAACTTTTTCAGAGGTAGAACCTTTCATTAAGCCTATCATTGGAAGCAGTTTTGATAAATGAAAGTAGAAAATATTAGTTTGTGGGTGTCAATAAAACGAATTGGAATTTTTAGAAATTCAAAGAAGTTGAAATTGGAATGATAGCCCATAATGTATTATTTGCTGTCCAAAAAAACCTCAAACAAACATGAAATACAATGAGTTTGTTTTTGGTATCAAGTATAATTGTCATATGATAGAATGAGTTTTTTTTTAAGAAACAGAATAGTAATAGTGTTTTAGAGCTGCAAATATTGTCAGAGAAAGAATATCTGATCTGATCAACATCATTTTTACCAATGAGAAAACTGAAACCCCCTAAAATTATGTGATTAACTCATAGTCAAATGGAGAGTAAGGGCCCATCACTAATGTGAGGAGAGCAGGGGAATGAATGACAATAGTCAAGATGTTGTAACTGATTACTATGTAGAGAGATACCCATTGTTTCAGACCTTTGAAAAATGGAATAGCAGGTATGTTTTATACTACTGTCCCCTTTGCAGCAGCATTCACTCAATTCTTCTTAATTTTACTATATTCATAGCTAATTGTAATGAAGTAGGGTAAAGTACAAGCTCACCATACATGATGATCACCTGCATATTCTTGAGCAATAATTTGCTCACTTGTTACTACCTGATTTGGTAGGTTAACCCTGATGGTGATGGAAATCTCAGGTTTACCTACAAGGATAAAGATTTCAAATGGGAACTGCTAAATCATTTAGAGCACTAAGAAATGTCTAACTATTCTGTAAAGCAGTAGGTTTCTAAAGAGTTGTTGAATGGATGAATTAGTGCAAGAGGGTCACATGATGGAAGTCCCTTCCTTAGATGCAGTGCTGTGTTTTTGCCAAAAGAAAAACAATACCAATAGAAACTGATTGCTTGTCAATTATTATGAATAGAAAGGTAAAGCCAAGATAGTCAGAGTAATCTTGGAAATCGTTCCACATCAAAATGGAAGATTGAAAACAAAAGCTGCAATAGAATTAGTTTTAGCCACTATTTAGATAAAGGATAGTGCAGCAGCGGGTCTCACTTTAGCCATTAGAATGATAACTGCTGGTACAGGAGTACAGTAGCCTTTAGATGTTTCAGTGAATGGATACATTTTTTCCTGCTTTTTGGTGGGGCAAGTGGGGTTAAGTGACTTGACCAGGGACACAGCTAGTAAGTGTCAAGTGTCTGAGGCCACATTTGAACTCAGGTCCTCCTGACTCCAAGGCCGGAGCTCTAGCCACTGTGCCACCTAGCTGCCCCTGAATGGATACTTCTTGATAAACTTTCATAACTTGGAAACTCATTGTGATTAGGTATGATTCATTTACATTGGGAGTTCCTGACAATTTCTGATAGTCTGTCATCTTCAAAATTTTCTCTAGGTTTTGCGAATATTTGTAAGTTTCACTGAAGTTTAGTTGAAACCCCATATTGCTTGAATGACTATATATTATCAAGACTAAAAAATATGAAAATTAAAAAAAACTCACTAGAGTCACTATCATAGTAGATCTCAGTGATTTCCTTAATCACTATGATATTCCCATCACTGGTCTCACTAGATTACAAAGGTAATGCATTTAAATGTAATTACAATTTTAAAAATTATGAATAGGCCATAATGTTATCGGAAAAAAGGATTATTTTCATAATTATTCTCTTTCACCTCAGGAAGGAACTTTGCAAAGGAATCCATTTGACTGTGGGAGAATCAGTCTATATCACTCCAAAAATTATCTGCAAACTCTGAACCTATATATTTTTATTTTTTGTTTTTAAATTTATTTTCTTTTGAACTTGAGAAATAAAACAAGAATCTCTGTAAAAGGTAAAATAGAAAATCAGAGGATTGCACCTGAAATTGCAGATGTACAACTTATTATTCCTTCTAAATATACAACAAAGTTATCACGTAACTTTCTTTTTTCCCCCTTTGTCCCCCAAACCTAGAGATGGCTACCATTAGACACAATTATGTAAACACATATATGTCAGTTTTTACCCTGGATCTAAACAATATCTTCCTTCACAAGATCCTTGTGGTCAATTGGGGTATTTATAATAGTCAGAATGACTTAGTTGCTCTAAGGTCTTAAAACAATACTGCTATTACTATATACAATGTTCTCTTGGTTATGCTCATTTTACTCTTCCTTATTTATTGCAGGTCTCTCCACGCTTTTCCAAAGTCATTGAACTCATCATTTGTTATAGCAGAGTAATATTCCATTATGTACATATACCGCAATTTGTTTAGCCATTCCCCAATTGATGGGCATTGCTACAATTTCCAGTTCTTTGCCACCACAAAGACAGCTGCTGTAAATATTCTAGAACATCTCAGTTCTTTTTCTAGATCATCTTGGTAAACAGACTTAACAGTGGTATTTCTGAGTCAAAGGGTAGGCAGTTTAATAACTTTGGGCATAATGCCAAATCACTCTCCAAATTGGTTGAATCAGCTCTAAGATCCACCAGTAATGAATTAGGGTTCCAATTTTTCCACATCCCCTCTGATACAAATATGGATATACTTTTAATCAACTCACCAGGCTCATTCACATGGTAGATCCCATTCTTTCCCTTATTTGGGGATTATTTCTGTTATTATTCTCCCTGAAGTAGAAAGGAAAACACTGCAATGTAAATACAATTTTTAAAATTTTCAGTATGCCATGATGTAATTTCTAACAGGACCTCTTCTGTCACCTCATGAAGGACCCTCACAAAAAATTCCATTTGATTGTGGTAGAGTTGGTCTGTATCACTAAAATAAATATTTTAGAGTTCTGAAATTGAGTAATATATTCAGCTTCCCTCTACAGTCATTACTTATTTTTGAAATATCAGTGTGATTATTGAAAAATCTAATTTCCAAAGAAGTCAACAAGATAGAGTTGATGGACTACTATTTATCATAAAAGAAAGCATGAGAACCAGAGAAAAGGGTTATTTCTACTGTCACATCTCAATGCTGTCAGAGTCGTGAAATCTTTGAAAATTTTTTTACACAGAATGGGGAGAGGCAAGAGGGCAGGTAAAAAAATGGCCATCCATAATGACAGCCCTATTGTACTCATGAGAGAACTGAAGCCCCTAAAATTTATTTGATTCATTCAGTCACCCATGGATTAGGAATGTTGCCTCTTCGAGTCAGAAAGTGATGGTAGATTCCTGCCTCCACCATGTATGAATGCTGCTTGACATTTGTTACTACATTTTAGGTGTAAGACCTCAAAATTGCATTGGTAGCATGTGTTTCCTCACCTGAGAGGTCTTTATATCAATGCAAGCTCACTTTCCATCCCAAACCATATCCTTTTTTTGTTCTGTCAGGGCACAGTCTTGGGATTATTCATTCCACTTGTTTCCATGCTGACCTAACTTTTGGTGGAATCTGCTGGTCTAGAACCATTATTCTACTCCCACAGACCATCCCTGCAACATGATCATTGATTGGATGGAACCAAATGACATTGATTTATTTCTCCCCTCCCAAAATGGTCACTGTGGTGAGAAAAAACCTCAAATTTCAAATAGACACAATGCATCTTTGAGTGATGCGACTGGGCAGCATAAGTCTCTACTCTTTAAAGCACTATCTTGTGTTTAAATCACATGTATGAGTCTCAAGGAAGGAAATTTAAGAGAACTAGAAGAGGGACAATCTAGAAATGATTCCTTGAGTCCAAGAGAATTGGTCTAAAATAAATTCTCCCATGTAGAAACAGAAAACTGAACCTCTCTTTCAAGCATTGCAAAGGTACGTTTGTTTCTTTTTTATCTTAGTTTTGCAACTGAAATAGCAAACTTAGAAAGAAGTATATTTTCTTTGAAGGAATTCAGAAATGTTGCTTAAGCATGAACATATAATATATTTTGATCACATTTGTGTGGACGTTGTCCACTTATATAGGGGTTGGTAGGTGGCTCTGTAGATAGAATGCTGGGACTAGAGTCAAGAAGACCTTAGTTCAAATCCAGTCACAGACATTTATTAGCTATGTGAATAAGATATGTAAGCTATTTGCCTCTACAATGAGTTGGAAAAGGAAATGGCAAACTACTCCAGTATTTTTGCCAAGAAAACCCCAAATGAGGTCACAAAGAGCCTAGCATGACTGAAATAACAACTTATGAGTCCTTACAGGTGGGATCTCTGTCAATATATTGGAATTTTATAAGATATCCTTTCCCTAAGTGGGTACTTGGTGGTTTTGCATAGCAACACCCTGTAGTAGAGATATGTCATTCCTGGTCAATTTGTTCTTGAGTTAGGTGCTGGTTCAGAAGTATAATTCAACCCCAACTATCTTGTAGACCTTCTATGGCAATTCCCAATTAGACCACTCAGTGCACTCTGCAATATGGCTATTATACATTCTCTCTGAAGTGAAAGAACAGGGGACATGATGCTCCCCAGAATGATAAAATTCCATGGAGTGACTGACAGTAGCTAAAACCTTGTAACTGAGCAACATATAAATACACTCCCATTGAGTCACGCATCTGAAATTGGATTTCCATGGACGTTTCGTCTCACTGCCAACTTTACAGCAATGCTCATTCATTTTAAAATGCTAATTACAAATTGCATTATTTTTGAGCTTTTTTCAGCATAATTTATTACTTATTTACAAGTGATATTTACCTTCAGCTAGTTTTGTTTTTGCATGAGACATTTGAATCCTTATTAAATGATAATATTCAACATTAAATTTAATAAAGACATGGGCTAAATTAGAAATACACCATGCATAATTATCACCTGACTCCTTCTTGAACCATAATTTTCTTATTCATTCCCAATTTTGAGTGGTAATCATTTTTCTTTTTGACAGTTCCATGAACCTCAGTTTTATCTACATTGATAAAGAGTTCAAATGTGAATTGCCAAATCATTCAGAGCACTTAGAAAAGTCAGGAGCTAAAACCTTATAACTGAGCAACATATAAATATATTTCCTTGATTTCAGAGCATTTAAGAATGGATTGCTACGAAAGTTCTGTCTCAGGGCCAGCTTTGCAGCATTGACCACCAGTTTTAAATGTTAATTGCATGTTGCCTTATTTTTTTCAGCATGATTTATTATTATTTATTAGTGATATCCTCTTTCAGATAGTTTTTTTTGGGTTACTGAAATGACCATATTCAAATTAAATGTAATGCAGATATGTACTAAAGTGGAAGCTCACCATATATAACAATCACCAGCTCCTTCATGAACAATGGTTTTTTTCATTGGTTCCTGCTTTGGACCGGCCATCCTTTTGAACTGTCCCACAAACTTCATTTTTGTCTACAAATAATAAAGAGTTCAAGTGTGAACTGCCAAATCACTCAAGAGCACTTTTAAAAAGTCAGGGAATTCCTTAAGGCAATAGGAGTCTAAAGAGTTGTAGACTGGATGAATTAGTGGAGGAGTGTCCCACACTGGGAATTCCTTATTCTGATTCTGTACTTCCTTTGTACCAAAAGAAAAACAACACAAATAAAAAAGGATTACTTATCAATTATCATGAAGGAGAAAGTCAATTAGAGTTAATTTCTGAAGTATAAATGGCTTGAAATCTAAAACTTTTGTTGTCATCCCAGAGACAATATGGATTAAAGCAACTACTTGAGAAGGCATGAAAAATAAAGATGAATAAGGCCACAGCCTTTGTTCTCAAGCAGCTTCCAATTTCCTTGGAGAGTGTTATAACTAATGGTTTTTTCTAGGTGATCTACTAAGGGCTACTTAATCCATACTGCAGAAGAATAGAAATATTCAGAGTACCTCTTTTGGATATCATTTGCAATGGAAACAGAGGGTAGAAAATAGCAATTCTGATGCTGGTAGATTTGGCCAGTGGTTGGGATAAATTACTGTACAGCAAGCAGTAAGTCTTACTTCCACAGGTAGAAAGAGATGTATTGCCAATCATGACTTTTGTCTTGCCACTGGACTCCGATGATTCTGAAAGAGAGGCACTGATGATGCTGTGCAGCTCTACCTCACTTAAATCCAATTCATGGGCAAGTCAAGACATCACCCTTGTGATGTCCTTGCTCTTCTTCCAGAACAAATGATGAACAACCACAACAACATTATCGTAGCTGTTTTCCCTCATCCTCTTTACCATTCGTCATTTCTGATAGTGTGAGGTGGTACCTCAAAATTGTTTTAATTTGACTTTTTCTAATTAGTAGGAATTTAGAGCATTTGTTTCCATATTACAGTAGATAGCTTTGATGTCTTCTGAAAATTGCCTATTTATATCCTTTGATTGTTTCTTATTTGGGGAATGGCTCCAATTTTTATAAATTCGACAAAGTTTCTTATGTATGTTAGAAATTGGTCCTTTATCAGAAAAACTTAATGCAAAAATTTTTGATACTACCTCGTTGTCTAAGGTCCTTTTTAGCAAAATGTAGTTTTCCTAATTATCTCTTTTAATTGGGTCTATTTTTGCTTTTGCTTTGTCTGAGATCATAATTTCTACCTCTGCTGTTTTTTTTTTTTTTTTTTTTTTTTTTTTTTTTTTTTTTTTTTTTT
>NW_020955191.1:5931-10682 GCF_900497805.2 Vombatus ursinus | reverse complement strand
TATTGTTGGATTCTGGCTTCTAATCATTCTGCTATCCACTTGTGTTTTATGGGTGAACTCATTCTATTCACATTTATGGTTAAGATTACTGTGTATTTCCCTCTATGCTATTTTCTTCTTCTTTTATCCTGTCCGTCCTGAAAAGTCTGTTTTGCTTCTGACTACTGTGGCCCCCAATCTGCTTTCTCTTTTGAAACACCCTCCCCCCAAATCTCTTATCCCATTGTTCTCTTATTTCACTTCTGGTAAGATTTCTAAACCCAGCTGTGTGTACACATAATCTTCCCTCTTTGAAGCAATTCCAACAAAAGTGTGGTTCAAACATTTCCCACCATGCCCCTCCCCAACAATTTCTCCTCTATTATAAAGGTCTTCCTTGCACACCACACCTTTTTTTGTGTGAAAAAATTCCCATTATACCTCTCCATTCTCCCTTTTCCCTGTGCATTCTTCTTTCTCACCCCTTTACTTTTTTTGGAGATCATCCCAACATAATCGACTCATACTCAAGCCCTCTGTCTATATAGACTCGTTCTAACTGCCCCTTTTTGTGTTTTTTCATGCTTATTGGGGTCTGCAAGTTCTCCGTGCTTCCAAGGTGGTATGATCTGGGGAGAGGTGTGGTCACTGCTCTTCTGGTCTGCACGCTGATCTTGGAGCCTGGTGTCCTACAGCCACAGGTGTTAGCCTTCCTCTCTATCTTAGAACTGTGACCAGGGCTCCTGCTTCTTTGTGATTGACCACAAGCACTCCTCTCTGCTCTGCAACTGTGATCCAGAACTGTATGTAGGCAACAGAGTTGCCAATCAGCACCTGTTGTGCCCAGTGCCAGCAAAGGGTCCCTTGTAATCTTTTTCTGACCAGCTGTCCAACCCCTTTACTATAACTGGGCTGAGAGCTCCCCAAGCTGCTACTGTTGCTGCTGCCACTATTGCCTCCGAGGCTCACTGCTGGTGCTGCTGCCCCACTCTGTGCCAGTTAAGTATGCACTACAGTGTCATAGACCTTTCCTGCTGACCTACTAAGTTGTCTCAGGCTGGAAAAATGTCTCACTCTGGCCTTTTTTGGCTCCTGCTACTCCAACATTTTATTTTAGGATTTATTTTAAAGTTGTTTGGAGGGGAAATAGTGAGAGACTTCAGCTGGGTTTGCTGCCTGTACTCTGCTATTTTGACTCAGCCTCCTGGATGTTTTTTTTTTTTTCATTCATGCATTTTCAATCAACTCAAAGGACTGTGAAAACAATTCTGTGGAAACATTGTGGATCACAGGTCATATATATTCATTTTTAAACATTGTGATCATTTTTAGACTTCAAAAACTACAAAAGTCTAATGTAAAAAACAACAGACAAAACAATGAACGATCTCTTGAATTACATCTTTTGTAAATAATCTTTCTAGTTAATCTTAAAAGTATGGGCCTAAGCAACTAGAGTTTAAAAGTGAATAGGCACTGCTATGCTGAAGGAAGGGGCATATATAATCCACAATGTTTCTGCTTTCTAAAAGACCAGTTAAACTCTATTTATGTGACCGATTAGAATGACATTATTGCTGTCAGTCAATGCATAGAAAGTCATTCTTCAGTGCATAGTTGTTTCCACAGTCCTTTGAGTTGACTGAAAATGAACAATGAAATGAATAAAAACACCCCCCCCAAAAAAACCCAAGAGGTAGAGACAAGATGGGGATTAATCTTAACTGTGAATGTGAATGGAATGAGTTTACCCAAAAACAGAAGTGGACAGCAGAATGCCTTAGAAGCCAGAATCCAACAATGTTTTGTTTACAAGAGATTCACCTGAAACAGAAAGACACACGCTGAGTTAAAATAAAGAGCTGGAGCAGAATCTATTATCCTTCAGTGAAATAAATACAGCAGGGGTAGCAATCATGAGTTCAGACAAAGCAAAAGCAAAAATAGACCTAATTACAAGGGATAATTAGGGAAACTACATTTTGCTAAAAGGAACTTTAGACAATGAAGTAGTACCAAAAAATTTTAGAGTAAGTTTGTCAGATAAAGGCTTAATTTCTCAAATCCATAGGAAACTTATTCAAATTTATAAAAATTGGAATAATTTCTCAAATGACAAATGATCAAAGGATATAAACAAGCAGTTTTCAGAAGATGACATTAAAGCTATCCACAATCACGTGAAAAAAAATGGTCTGAATACTTACTGATCAGAGAAATTTACATTACAACAATTCTGAGCTACCATCTCTCACCTAATAGAAATGAGAAGTGGTGGGGAGGATGAGAGAAAACAGGTACACTAATGTTGTTGTTGTTGTAGTTGTTCATCATTTGTTCTCAAAAAGCACCAATGACATCACCAGGGGGATGTCTTGATGTGCCCACGAACTGCATTTAAGACCTGTGCTTTAGGAAAATGTCTGAGGACTGAACAGACAGACTACTGGCACAGGCCAACTAACCAGAAGAATACTGTAATAGTCCAGGCAAAAGGAGATAAGGGCCTACATAAGCACGGCACCAGTATCATTGGAGAGAAGAGCGCATATTCAAAAGAAAGTTGCAAAGGGGAAATTGAAAGGCTTTGGCAAAAGAATGAATCTGAAAGGTAAAGAGAGAGTGAGAAGTCAAGGAGGGTACTTAGATTTTATTTCTGGGGGACTAGGAGGATTGTGTTGTCCTTGATAGCAAGAGAAATAATAAAACAGGGCAGTGTTAAGGGGAATAATGAGTTCAGTTTTGGAAATGTTGAGTTGAAGGTATCCTCAGGATATATCAGATGCTAGAGTGGAAGTCAGCAGAGAAGTTAGTATTGGATAAACAGATCTGAAAAGCATTAGCAGAGAGAATTGAATCCATGGCAAGTGATGAGCTCACTAAGCAAAATGGTATACAGGGAGAAGAGGGCTCAAAATAGTGCCCTGTGTACTGTGGGACCCCCAAGGTAGGCAGAGGTGACCAGGGTGATGAATCAGTAAAGGAGAATGAGGAGGGAGTGGTTAGACAAGTAGGAACATACCCAGGAGGGAATAGAAAATTTAGAAGAGACTGTCAAAGAGAAGATGGAGACCAACATTGTCAAAGGCTGCTGGAGAAAGGGTGAGGATTGAGAAAAAAAGCTTTTGGATTTGGCAATTAAGAGGTCACCAATTTCTTTAGAGAGCATTCAGGTGAATGATGAGGTAGGTCACAAGTTGAACGTAGAGAGTGAAGAAAGTGAGAGGAGAAATGGGGGCAACTATTGTAGGTGTCCTCGAGTTGAGCTAGAAGGGATGCAAAGATCAAGAGAGGGTTTTTTATGGATGGGGGAGACGTGCATATTTGTAGGCAGACAGAGACTGTAGATAAGTGAGAAAGGGAGCATTGATAGAGGGTAAAACCTGCTGGAGGAGATGAGATGGACTGAAATCATTTCTGCAGCTAGAGGGGTTTGTTTTGTCAAGAAGAATGGCCACATTGTGCATGTGAGACTAGTGAAGGTAGAGTTAGCAGCAGAAGGCATCTGAGTGTTATTAGTTGAAGAGGAAGGAAAACAGGGATCTCTCAGTAAACAGCCTCCCATTTTTTCAGTAAAATAAGAAGCAACATTCTCAGCTGTGTGGGTGGAGGAAGGGCCATAGGAGGCTTAAGATGGGATGAAAAGGTTTGGAAGAGGGGCTATTTCAAGTGGGTAAGTGAATGAATTAAAGAAGTGCCTGTAGTAGTGAAGGTCCATTTGAGGTCATGTAGCATAGAAACATAACATGGAAAATATGACTGATTGAGTCAGAACAATTGAATGATTACAACAGAGTATGTGTAGAAGATAAGGCTCAGGCTTGGCTTGGTGCAATCAGAGAGGATACGATAAAGGGACAAAGGACTTGACAAGAGGACTAGTAGAATTGGCCTGGCTCACCAAGGGCTCAACAAAGGGAAAGGAGAGGAGTGGGTAGTGAAGGACTACATGGCTTCAGAGAGAACTCTGAGAGGTTGAGGGACTGGAGGTCACAGTATGGATAAAGAGCAAGATTTAGTAGCGGAAGGCAGAGGAGACAGAGGAGGAAAGCCTATTGACTGTGGTCAGAGAAGGGAATCTCAAGAGTTCACGAACATGGAAGTGGTACATTTGTGACTGATGACAAGATCAAGGGTATGATTATCTTTGTGTATGGCTGAGGTGGAGTAGAGAAGTGGGTCACAGAAAATGAGTAAGGTTAGGGTATTTGAGGGAGTATGTTGAAAGTCCCCTAGTATAAGAGCAGGAGTTTGCTCTTATAAAAGGAGAAAGACTGTGGGTCAGTTACTAAACTTACTAAGGACAGAAAGGAAGCATCCTGTCAATCAGCAGACAATAGCTACTGAATTTTGATTGGTTGGCAGATAGGGATTGAGTGAAGCTCAAAGTCAGACAGGTTATTGAACCACAATGGTAGAGAACCTGGAAATGGGGAACAAGGTCTCCCAATTGGACCAGGAGTCAGAAGTCAGGTGTGGTGAAAGGGGAGTAAAAGTAGAGTCAGTGCTTAAAAGGGTGGCCAGGCAGGGATCCAGAGCTCAGGGAGAACCAAAAGATGGAAGGAGTGGGCAAAGAAAGAATCTAAGATGAAATCAAGTTTGTTTCCTATGGAACAGACACTCCAGACAGCATAAATGAAAGGATGATTAGCTTAATAATGGAACACTGGGGGTTGGGGGTAGGGAAGGGAGTGCTGGGTTGAGACAGATAGGAATAAGAGAGGCCAGGCAGGGTGATAGAGAACAAGCTTTCAATACTGATAGCTGTGAGG
>NW_020955191.1:5210-5781 GCF_900497805.2 Vombatus ursinus | reverse complement strand
ATTTAAAACCTGAATTTTGAGCAAGAAAACTCTGGAGTATCCTCATATGATGGATTCACATCCCTGGAAAGATTAGCAAAAAGGCAGGTGACAGATAGCAGTGTAAACAAGAAAAGAAGTCATCTGAATGATGATGGTGAATGGCATGACACTAAGCCAAACTTCGAGTTCCATCTCTACCCACTGGTCCTCAGATTTGAAAATGAAAAAGAAAGATCTTTTGTAGCTTTGAAAACAACTAACTTCGGTGCAGCTAGGTGGCTTAGTGAACAGCGCTGCAGCCTTGGAGTAAAGGACCTGAGTTCAAATCTAGCCTCAGATACTTAACACTTACTAGTTGTGTGACCCTGGGAAAATAACTTAACCCCAACCGCCTCACCAAAAAAGAAAAAAGAAAAAGAAAATAACTGAGTGTTCTGAATTGTTCTGCGTCCCAAAGTCCAAAGCCTTGCTCCTGGCTCCCTCCTGTCTTCAGACCCATCTACGTCAAAGCTGTCCCTCCAGGACCCGACAAGCCCCTCCCCCCACGTGCCCCACGCTCCCCCACACCTAGGCTGGCTTCGTCCCCCAT
>NW_020955191.1:3469-5119 GCF_900497805.2 Vombatus ursinus | reverse complement strand
TGGGCAGGGTAACCTGCTGGGGCTCCAGGGCAGAGCCCATGGGGCGCTAGCACCGGCCGGTGCCCTCCTCCCGGCCCCAAAGGGTGCCTACAGACTGGGAGAATGGGGGAGGGGCACGTCACTATCACGTGGCTTCCAGGGACGGGGCGTCCTGGGCCACGGGCCAATGAGCGGAATGGCTTCCTGGTAGGCGGGGCGGACTGAAGTATGAGTAAGGGCGCCTCACCCACGTGCTGGCCTTAGACTGGGTGCAGAAGGCCCAGGACTACAGCACTTGCGGGCGCGAGGAACTGCTCACTTTTGAGCCCTGCTCCCCCCCCATTCCTCCTTTCCTGGGGCCTTTTCTCGGGTGCAGGAGCTTCAAGAACGAGGGGTGCCTCCCCCCCAGGCTTCTTTCCTGCCAGCATTGAATAAACTGTTCTTTGGCCTTATGCGACCTTTTAGACTCAGTCCCAGGAACCTCTGCAAAGGACCTCCCACCTCCCCTCACCCCTCACCCCCCCACCCCCACCCCCACCCACGCCCCTTTCCACATCTTACTCTCAGAGGCCAGGTAACAAACTCTGTCTCAGTTTGGATATTTATGTAGAATGTATCAAGGGTGTATATTTTCTTTGGTGGGGCTAAATAAATTTTCTTCCTTTTATTATTTATTTATTTTGCTTTTTGGTGAGGCAGCCAGGGTCAAGGGACTTGCCCAGGTTCACACAGCTAGTAACTGTCAAGTGTCTGAGGTCAATTTTGAACGCAGGTCCTTTTGACTCCAAGGCTGTAGCTCTATCCACTTCGCCACCTAGTTGACCCTCTTCCTCTTGAGATATATATCGAAAATATTTGTTCCCATAAATTTGGAGTAAACAACTAGAAAAGAAAGTAAAATGGGATAAAGCTGGTCTTACCTTGTTTTGCCGTTCGAAGTTAGTAAGTAGGGCGAAGGTTAAGCTTTGCTTAGAGTGTGCATGCTTAATAGGCTTATAAATATTAGTTTCTCCAGCTCCAGGAGGGGCTAAGATGCCATTTTCTGAACATGGGATGTATGAAGAGGGAGGAAGGCCGTATCAAGGAGCAGTAATAGGCATACCAGAAAGTTGCACCCTCTGTAGTACTCAGCCAATGAGGAAACAGAGGAGGGACTTTTCTTGGGGAATTAGAGATAAATAAGGAACTCCTACTTTGGTACAATGTGTCCTAGTCCATAGGACATCCTCGGTTGCAGCTGCATGATAAACTGGGCTTTTAACTTCATCCCTCCTGAGCCTGAATGAGTTATTTCTCACACTCTTATTCTTGAGAAACCCAATGATTTAAAAAAATGTATTAGGTGAAAAAGCAATTACTTTTTGATATCTTTTACACCATCATGTAGTCATGGTTTTTCTTGCCAAGACTATTGTAAGTTTAGTCATTATTTGCTTTTAAGATCTTGCCAATAATATTTGTTGTAACCAGTTAATTTAAGATTGAACTTTATTTTGGAGTAACTTTTTTTTAGGGCTGCTAGGTGATACTAGGTGATCTCTAAAATCCTTTTCATGTCCAATATTCTATGATTCCAGAATTTGGTCAGGGAAAGGATAATTCTGCTGATACCTGAACCAGGAAGAGTGTGTGTGTGTGTGTGTGTGTGTGTGTGTGTGTGTGTGTGTGTGT
>NW_020955191.1:632-3449 GCF_900497805.2 Vombatus ursinus | reverse complement strand
CATTAGTTTCAATGCACATCTGGAATTATTCTGCAGCTTTTATAGTTTCAGGATTTACCTGAGACGTTGAGGATTTTAATGACTTTCCCAGAGCCAAATAGTATGTGACTCAAGAGGTGGATTCTGTCCACTCTTCCACATTGCCTTTCTTTACCCAAGCTAACTTCAGTGTTTTAAATGAAGCAACATAATGAAAGGCTATAAGTAAATTCTTGATTATCTACACTGAGACAGGGGTGGAATGTATTTGGCGCTTTGTGCATGCCTTCCTCACTCCACTTTTACAAGGTAGGCCATGTGAGTATTACCTGATTTTCCAAGTGTGAGAGATGATCTCTGAGGATCTCTCAGAAGTGAAGCCTCCTCAGAGAGTTAATAGTTTCTTATTCCATTGAAACATTTGCAGCCGTTGTAAAGAAACATGCTTTTCAACACATCCTGTACTTTACCAGACCCCCCCTTCCCAAACTTGTTTTTAGGCACATAGCTGGGAGGAATAACATGCCCCCTCTTCTAAAACTGCTTACTCTTGCAAAAATTTCCCTGCCTTTCCTTGTCTCCAGGCAAATTTGTGAAACTGTCTTTGTTCTCTGTTGCTGGGGTAGATTGCCTGAAGAGTTTGTGCCCTCAAGGCTTACACCAATGACCTGAGAGAAAGGAGGTTAGGGAGGGAGAGTTGTGCTTAGGGATCTATATAATCTTTCTTTGCTGCGTTCACCCTTGCATTCTTCCACCAGAGCCATTTTAGGAGGACGGAGGGTGCCCTTTCTCCAGAAAGCTAATGAAGAAATCTTTCTCTTTGCTACATCTGAGTCTCCAGAATTTATTGGTAAGGGTCTTCACATCCCACACACATGGGAAAAAACTGAGGCTCTGAGGGGTTAGAACCAGTTCTTGGGCCCAGCTTTTCTATTGCTATTAGTGCTCTTCTCATTCTACTATAGAGCTAGAGACAGTTAAGGGTAGAAAGACAGAGATCTTAATTCTGACTCTTTCTGGGGAGCCAACTCCTAAATTCTTCATTATCAGCTCTGGGAAGTTTATTCCTGCCATTTATTTCTTCTTTCCCTTCAGGGTCAGAAGAAGGAGCACTGGGTCACCACTGGCTCTGTGCAAATCCACTGGAATATCATTTGCAGGGGAAACCTTAAGATTAAGAAAGCCCATCCTCACCCCTCCCGGGGGGCACATGAACAATTGGAGCCCTATGGTAGAGAGGGAGACACCTTTTTTCTTTGGGTGATTGTCTCAGAACAACCAAAGAAACAGAATGCATTTTAGGTGTGGGGGACAGCCAGTTCCAAGAAAGATGAGAGTTGAACTGACACATGTGAGGCAAAGTGAAGGCCAGTTTGACTGGATCACAGAGTCCAGACGAAAAGGAATAATCCACCATGAGATAGAAAAATAGATTTGGGCCAGGTTGTGAATGACTTTAAACGCTCAACATAACTTCTATTTTATCCTAAAGGCAATAGGGAGCTACTGGAGTTTATGGCAAGGAGTGACATGGTCAGATCTGTCCATAAGGAAAATCATTTTGGCATTGTAAAAGATGAAATGGAGTGGGGAGAGATTTTGGGCACAGAAATCAATTAGGATTAGTCAAGTAGAAGCTGTATAAATAAGGAGAAAAGGGTCAGATACAAGAGGTAGAAATGAGATCTGTCAACTGATTGGATATATGGAGTGTCAGGAATGGGTCTGACTCAGGCTAGTAACCTCAGTTCACCTTTGATGTTGGAATGAAATGAATCACTAGTAGGTCATTCAATGGTTTATCAAAGAAGGTTTATTTACTCATCTTCCTGAGTTCAAATCTGGCTGCAGACACTCCCTAGCTGTGTGAACCCTGGCAAGTTACTTTACCCTGTTTGCCTCATTTTCCTCATAAGTACAATGAGCTGGAGAAGGAAGTGGCAAACCAGTGTAACATCATTGCCAAGAAAATCAGAAATGTGGTCACAAGCAGTTGGACACAACTGACAACTGACTGAATAACAGTCATAGAATAGGAAAGGTCCCAACATCATAGGATGTCCTAAGGTATCCATAAAGCCAAGTCCATGTGACCAAAAGCTATCAAGCCTAGGTTCAGCCTTAGTCCTTTGAGCCAATCAAGACCTAGGGAAGGCTTGGTTTTATTGCATTTCAAGGAAAAACTAGCCCAATCTTCATGGGGGAAGGAGGTTTGGATATTTCCCTCACCACATAGGGTGAGGAAGAGGGGGAGCTTCGGGATAATGCTGTGGTTATGAACTTTAGGGACTGATACATATCTAAGAAGTAACTTCAGTAATACTAAGGCCATGTCCATGGTGATTTGGAAAAACAAACACAGATGATTAAAGAAATATTTTTGTGTTTTCTTCAAAGGATAGTAGCAGAAGTCTCTACAACCTATTATTATTTGAGAAACTGCACACAACATCTATGATTTCCTCTGCTTGAGGAGCTCAGTCCAAGAAGCCCAAAAGATAACTAGTCTGAAGCATATAAAAGTTAAGTGACTTACACAGGGTCACACAACTGGTGTCAGAGGAGAGACTTGAACTCAGGTCCTCCTAACTTTGAGCCTAGAACACTAGCCACTATCCCATCTCCCTCAATATTAGAGAAACAAGGATGGAAAAAAAACAGCAATAGAAGACAGATGATAACAATGGAAGAAACACAAAAGGCAAGCAACAAGGAGGCTAAGCCATTGCCTTATCCCTTTTTCCTCTCTCATTAGAATGTCTTTTTCTTGTTCAAAACTGCCATTAAATTTTACAAAACCAAAAAATCTTGGATTTGATAGAAAGATGATATTGCACT
>NW_020955191.1:0-588 GCF_900497805.2 Vombatus ursinus | reverse complement strand
AAAGGTGGAAAGAATTCCTAGATTTAGAAAGGCATCAAGGTGGACAATCCTAGAGGGTTCCAGTCCATGGAGAATGCACCTCCACCTGCTGTAGTCTAAGTTACAATGTGGAAATTTGGTGAGAGCTGATTTCTGAACAAGTATAACAGATCCCTGTGTGATGATGAAGTCTTCTAATCAGCTGTGGAGCTAGAAGAACTAATGACTGAGCTCGGTGGGTATACCAAAGGAATGACTTGCACTTTTGTCACTTTTCTTTATGGTCATGAGGAAGGGCTCCTTAGAGTTGAAACCAAGTCACAAGGGTAGAGAAGGGCTAGAAGCACATCTCCCATCCTGACATAGTGATTATGACCACATGGCCACCTCTGTCTCTGTTTTTTCTTTCTTGATCTCATCACTAAAGGATTATTCCAAAATAGAAGTTTCCAAATGACCTTGTCAGCTGGGGAGATCCAGAGGAACCATCGGAGATCAAAGCTGAATTGCAGCAGAACAGTGGCTATTGGAATACTATTGGTTCAGGGGAGTGGAAGCAGTGGCACTTGGATGTGGAAGGATATTCACTACCTAAGGATAGCAGCAGCT
>NW_020955190.1:47173-87590 GCF_900497805.2 Vombatus ursinus | reverse complement strand
TTTTTTTTTTGCACAGTTTACTCATTATCCCAGTCAATTACTTGAGTTTTAAACTCTTTGTTAAGGTAGGGGTCTGCTTCCAGTGTGGAGAATGTACTGTCCCAAGCTTCGGGGGTTTTGTGCAGCTGTTTTCAAAGATACTTCTAGAGACCTGTAAATGTTCAGTTCTTCCATGGTGCTATGATCAAGGGTGAGGTGTTTACTCCTTTCCTGGCCTGTACTCTGGTCTATGAGTGACCACAAGCACTATTTTCTGCCTTGGAACTGTGAGAAGGATTCCCTCTCCACTGCCACCACAAGTTCTACCACACCAGCATTCCTCCTTGCCCCAGGACCACAACCCAGAACTATGACCCAGATCCAAGCACGGGTAAAGCAAGAGATTCCTGCCTCAGCACCAGTAAAGAGATCCCTGCAATCCCCCCCTCTGATCAGACACTTGATTCCCTCTCAGTCTGTGGGTTAAGAGCTCCAGAAGCAGCCGCCAGCCCAGGCTGGGACTGAGCTTTTCTCTCACTGTGGTCACAGACTTTTCCTACTGACCTTCTAAGTTTTCTTTGGTGTTTGTGGATTGAGAAGTCTGGAAACTACCACAGCTACCCATTATTCAGTTCCCTGAGGCCTGCTCCAGGTTTGCTGAGGCCTGGTTTTTGCCTGCACACCCATGCTGAACTGTGTTCCTTTTCCAGCCCAGCATGATAGACCTTTCTAATCAACTATCCAGGTTGTCTTGGGCTGGAAATTTGTTTCACTCTACCTTTTTTTTGGGTTCTGCTGCTCTAGAATTTGTTTAGAGACATTTTTATAGGTATTTGAAGGGGTTTAGGGGAGAGCTCAAGCAAATCACTGCTTTTACTCCGCCATCTTGGCTCCAACCTCTAATGCAGCACTTCTTAAACTATAGGTCATGACCCCATATGGAGTTGTGAAAAATTTGGCAACAATAAAAGATTTCTGAACACACAATGACCAAAAATTAATGAAAAATCAAACTCATAATGAATCTGAGGTGTTTCTGGCAGCATTTGCCCATGTTGCAGCATCACACAACTTCACTGCAGCTTTGGTTCTGAACACAGAGCATGCACACTTTGCACCACACATGGCCTCCTGCCATTCAATGCCAGGAAATACTGATGAGAAAAGGAGTTGAGAGTGGAAAAAGTTTAAGAAGTCCAACTCTACTTAATAGTCTTGTTAAATTGTGGCCCCAAGAACTGAGCACAAGTACTCTGGAGGTGGCCTGCATGAGGTAGAAAACAATAGGACTGTCCCCTGCTTATTTCTAGAAGGTGTACTTGAGTTAGCGTGAACTAAGCCTACATTAGGTTTGTCGGCTTCCCTACCACATTGTTGTCTCCTATCAAGCTTGGCACCCTCTAAAACACCAATGCTGTTAGATATCCCTTTAGGTTCTTTACCTACCAAATAGTTAATAATCTGGGCTATTTACAGGCAAGTCAACAGGATATAAGATTTTGTTTGGTTTAGTTTTGTGGTGCTGACAGCTTGCTGTACACACATTCTCACCAAATCCCCCTGTGATCAACAAAACTTAATGCTAAGGATTCAGTTGCTAAGGTACATTCAGGGGTGTGTCATGTGACTGTTGAATCAATTTCTCTGTGACTGTAGGAGAGAGCAGTTGTGTCTCCAGCCATTTCGAATTCTGCTGGTCTGATGATGATAGGACTGGCTTAGGTGGAGGTGTTAGGAATTCTAGGGGAAATGTGGGTTTGGGTTAGGATTGGACAGTTGCAGTTTAAGGATACCACACCACGTTCCTTATAGTTTCTCAAAATAAGGAATTTAAGCATCACACAAAGAGTAATGAGCAAGCATCTGGTAGGTGTGAATAGGCTACAAAACACTGCAAACAAAGAATTATGCAGGAAAAGCAATATAAAAGACACCATCAGAGAACTATCTCACTAGAGGGGGAAAAAAGATAGAGCAAGGGCTAAATGATGGATTGTGTGATTATAGATTTTGAACTGGAAAAGACCACAGATGTCATCAAGTCCAACTTATCCATTTTACAGATGAGAAAATTGAGGCCTAGAGATGTTAAATGATTTGTCTAGTGTCACATGGATAGTGTATGTGTGATGCAGGATTTGAACCCAGGTCTTCCTCACTCTGGGTCCAGTTACACTTCCTCCTGAACACCCATGCATGCTCCATTAGTACCCACACAATGTCAAGAGCTCCAGGAGACCCCTCCCCCAAGTATCCTCCTCTGGAGGATTTATGGGAGGATGTGGACAAGAGTATTATAAGATAGGCAGACATAGATGGATTACAGTCTGCACTGTGAGAGATAGTACCCACATTAATGAAATCACAGATACACCAAGGGAAAAAATAAAAATAAAATAAAATAAGTTATTAGGTAGCTCACTAACCACATGAGAGCTCTCCAGCTTTCATCTAGTTTCTGGATGAAATTGAATAGGGTTTTAAAACTCTGGGAAAAAAAAAAACAGAAGGCAGTCTATCCAGGAAAGATTAAATCAGGGCTTTTAATGATTGAGACCAATCAGGTCAGACAAAAGTCACCATATGCCCTTGTAACAGTAACAACTTCACCTAAATTTATTCACCGGCATGTCCTAGAATATGATTTCTTTTAATGCCATTTCAGTGTAGAAGGCACTATGTTCTCTGGAGACTCTGCTGATAAGATGCAGCACATTTCACTTTGTTCATCATTGGTGACTTTTGCCTCTATCTACAAGAGCAAAACTCATGTCCAGAAATCTTCAACAAAAAAAATAAAAGACCAGATTTATTTATGAAAGTAAATGAATGGGCTTTAAAATGTCAGCAATCCTATTTTTGAGTAAGAATTGGGAAAATGCCTATGTAAGCTAATTTAAGGTCTATGTGTGGACTAGAAATAAGGAAACAAGTTCTAGCCATGGCACTGTCACTGAACTGCTATGGATCTTTGGGTAAGTCCCTCCTTCTTCCTGGACCTCAGTTTGAGGGTCAATAAAAACATTGAGTTGGACTGGATCATCCAAAGGTTCTTTCTAATGCAGTGTTCAGCATCTGGTTTACAGATGGCCTCCTGAGAGACATTTTGTGCAGTATAGGTAACAATAGGTAGAGAAGAAAGGCACCAAACAGAACAGAAGTGCTGCATGAGAGCTCTGACAGGAAGTTTCTCCTTCACCCATTCAGGGCTCTCTCCAATACACAATGTGTGGGAAAGGGAGAGAAAGTGGAGAAAAGGGCAAAATTTGACCTCCATGCTGCTAACCTGGTTACATTGGTGACATGAGTGATGAGAGTTCACATTTATCTAGTAACTTAAGTTTTATAAAGTGCTTTTTATACATTATCTCATTTGGTTCTCACAAACAACCCTGTAAGGTAGGCACTATTATTATCTCCACTTGACAGATGAGGACACTGAGGCATAGAGAGCTTCAGTGACTTGCCCACAGTCACACAGCTATTATGCCTCTGAGATGGGGTTCAGCTCAGGTCTTCCTATTACTCTAGCTACCTTACCACACTACCTCCCATTGATTTTTCAGTTGTTTTAGTCATATCTGACTCTTCATGACTTGATTTGGTTTTTTGGTTTTTTTTTTTTTTGGCAAATAAACTGGAGTGGCTTACCATTTGCTTCTCCAGCTCATTTTACAGATGATAAAACTGAGGCAATAGGGTTAAGTGACTTACCTAGGGTCACACACACAGCTGGTGTGTGTCAGATTTGAACTCAGATCTTCCTGACTCCAGACCTGACACTCTAGTCTATCCTTAGCTGCTTTTTCCCCTTGATTAGTACCTCCATTAAGAAGTTTTTCTTGACATGCAAAGTTTTCCCAGGAGATGAAATATTTCTTTCTAATCAGAATACTCTGACTTCCTACAATTTTTCCATAAAAATGATAGGTATTCCTGAAATAAGTTTCAGACCTCACAGTGTTAGCAAATGAGAAGATGCTGAAAGGAATGGACATTAGAGAATATGGCTGATAGTGTAACAAAGTGTCATAAGGATCAAGTTCAAGACGTTCTTTCCTGAAGAATCTTTATGAATTCCTTGTGATCAGTTTGCCTCCTAGGACCTGGGTTTGGAAGTCTTTTGTTTTGTTTTGTTTTGTTTTTTTGGTTTGGAAGTCTTAAGAGTGAGCCAGGTTCTAATACCAGTCTGATCACTAATTCGCAAGATAGCTAGCCTGGCTCAGTTCATGGAGTTCTCGACTTTCAATCAGGAAGACCTGGGTCAGGTCTTTTCATTATTACCAGAAGCTCTGGGCAGCTTTCCTCCTCTAACCTCAGTCCTACCAGCCAGACAAGGGAATGAGGCCCCTTCTCGTTCAGGAGCTGAAAAGACAAAGGATGTCTGGAGTTGTACAGAGTCCTGAAGAGAGGGGGGCTGGATGAGCTAAAGCATAGATGAGGGGAAGTTCAAGATTGTACCGTGAGGAGGAAATGAGCACACACACACTCAAAAAAGACTGTGTAACCCCAGGGAACCACTCCACTCTTCCCACCCTGAAGCCATCAAGTTGGATCACATGTTAATTCAGTTTATTTTACACTCTGAAGGAGTTTTAATTTAATAGAATCATGAAATGGAATCTCAGAATTGAAAGGAACCTCAGCGGTCATCCAGCCTAGCTCAAGCCTTAAGAGCCCCCATCTATCTGTACATTACTTACACAAAGGGTTACCTAACCTCATTTTGAAATGGGGAACTTACCACCTCCAGAGTCTGCCGATTCTGCTTCTGGACAGCTCTAATTATGAGCAAGTTTTTCCATCTATCTAGCCAAGATCTGCCTCTCTATAACTACTGCCTAATGCTCTTAGTTCTGTCCTCTGGGATCAAGCAAAGTAAATCTAATTTTTCTCTCATATGACAGCCCTTCAAATACTAGAAAATAGTTGTCGTGTCCCTGCCCAAGTCTTTGCTTCTGCAGGCTAAACATTCCTACTTCTTTCAACTCATTCTCATATGTCATGATTTCAAGTCCCCTCGCCATTTTGATCATGTGGGTGCACTCCGACTTGTCATTGTTCTTCTGTTCTTCCACCCAAAACAGAACAGAATACTCCACATATAGTCTGTCAAGGGTAGATTTCAGTGAATATGATTCCCTTCCTTTCTTTCTTTCTTTCTTTCTTTCTTTCTTTCTTTCTTTCTTTCTTTCTTTCTTTCTTTCTTTTTTTTTGGAGGCAATCAGGGTTAAGTGACTTACCCAGGGTCACATAGTGTCTGAGGATTATTCCCTCTTTCTAAGCACTATGTATGTATATTACAATTGTATTATTGCAGCTCTAATCACATTAGGATTTTTTGGCTATAATGTCAATGTTGGCTTAATGGAGCTTACTGCCCCTTTTTAAAAGCTTCTATTCCTTTTTACGTGAATTGATATCTATCTCTCCATGATGTATTTTATAGTTGAAATTTTGAATCCAAATACAAAACTTTACATTTTTCCATTCATTTTTATCTTATTCGATTGTAATAAAAATGGCTTACATTTATATAGTGCTTTAAGGTATCTGAAGCTCTTTACTGAGGACAAGCCTGTGAACTAGCTAACACAACTATAATTATTACCCTTTTATAGAAAAAGAATCTAAGATAGTGAAGTGGCATAACTATAGTAGCTTTGTTATCATGTGCAGGTTACTTAACCTTTCTGAACCTCAGTTTCCTCATTGTAAAATAGAAATAATAACATCCTCACTGCTGACCTCACAACGTTGCTGCAAGAAGGGACTCAGTAAATAAACCATAAGCCATGTTGTGAGCTATTGGTATAATAATAACAACAAGCGATAGCCTATTATTCTAGGCTGTTGAGATCTTTTTGGATTCTAATTTTGTCATTCAAAGCACATACTAGCTCATAGTGATCCCTTCCTTTTCCAAGGGCTTATTGCCTATGCCATTGATGATACAATCTGAAAAAAATTTCAAGGAATTGAGGGCAAACCCAATGGCCCAGAGTCTCAAGAATGTGTTCTTTCCCTTTATGAAAATCAGTACATTTGCCTATCTTCAGTCCTATAGTACTCCACACTCTCCATGACTATTCACAGATTTACACCTACAAGGGACCTTAGAGGCATCTAGTTCAATTTCCTCATTTTTACCAGTCAGGAAAGTGAGGCCCAGAAACATTACGTGGGTTGATGGAGATCTCACTAGTATAAAGTATCAGATCCCAACAGGGTCTCAGCAATCATGTCCTTAAGTTCATTCTGTCTTGGTGACTCAGTGAACTCATTGAAAACAGCCAAGGTGTTCAGTTAGAGCTCCCTTACCTTGGGTCTGGATGCCCAGTTAACCCTTTTTATTTCATAATTATCACTCTGAAAGTCATTCTCCATGGTACAGAAAACAGAGGCAAAATAACTGAGTAATTCTCTTCTCTTCATTACCCGTGATAATAGAATCACAAAATTTGAGAGGTAGAAGTGACCTCAGTAGCCATCTGGCCCAACTCATACCCAAAAGGAATACCCACTAAAATATACCTGACAAGTAGTCATCCTGCCTCTGCCTGAATACCTCCAAGGAAAGAATTCCACTCCTCCTGAAGGGAGCCCATTGCATTTTTGGACAGCTCCAATTGATAGGAATTTTTTCCTGACACCAAGGTCAAATTTACCTTGTTTCAACTTCCAGCTAGTGCTCCTGGTTCTGCCCTCTAGGGACAAATAAGACAAGTCTAATACCTCTTCCACATTCTAGCAGGGGTGGGGAAGCTGTGGCCTTGAGGCCACATGTGGTGAAGTTTGGATTCAGTCAATGGGCTGCACTTGAGGACCTAGAGGACCATGTGTGGCCTCAAGGCCACAGGTTCCCCACCCCTATTAGTCTGTCAAATACAGAAGATAGCCCCCAAGTCTGTCTTCTACCAGGTTAAATATGCCTAGTTTCTTTAACACATCCCACTATGACATGGACTCATGGCTGTTCACCATCCCAGTTGCCCTCCTCTGGACACTCTCCAACTTATCAATGTCCTTCTTAAACCACAGAACCCAGAACTGAACCCAGAATGGATGAGGTCTGACATGAGTCAGATTATCATCTCCTTTTTCCTGGAAGCATTGTCCCTCTTTAATGAAACCCAAGTTGGCTTTAGCTTTTCTGGCTTCCACATCACATTGCTGATTCATTTTGAGCTTGAGGTCCACTAAAGCCTTCTGATCTTTTTCACAATAGCTTTCCAATCATATCTTCCCCATCTTATCCTTGTGAAGTTGATTTTAACACCCAAGTGTTAGACTTTACACTTATCGCTATTGAAATTCAACTTCAGCCCAATGCTTTAACCTATGAAGGTCCTTTTCAAATCTATCATCAACTGTGTTAGCTGCCCTCTCAGCTTCATGTCATATCTGCATATTTGATGAGAATGTCATCTTATCCAAGTCATTGATAAAAATGTGAAACAGCACAGATCCCTGGGATATTCCACTGGAGATCTCCTACCACAGCCATTCGATCAGTTTTTTTATCCATCTGATTATATTAGCTAATGCAGATCTCACCCATCTTTCCCACAAGGACAGTTTGAGATACTTTATCAAAAGTGAATGTTAATGGGGCAGCTAGGTGGAGAAGTGGATAGAACTCTGGCCTTGGAATCAGGAGGACCTGAGTTCAAATCTGACCTCACACACTTGACACTTACTAGCTGTGTGACCCTGGGCAAGTCAAACCCCAATTGCCTCACCAAAAAAGCAAAAAAATTTTTAAAAAAGTGAATGTTGATGTCTGACATGTGTGCCCTCACACATGGGATGCCCAGACTTCCCAGGCCATTAATAAAGTTTCTTCCTGATTCAAAAAAAAAAGTGAATGTTGAAAACTAAAAAATAATCAATTAAAAATAAAATAAAGTTTAGCTAAACTCTACATAAACTATATCCATAGCATTTCCCTCATTTGATTTAGTAATCCTGTCAAAAATAAAAGAAAGACTGGTATGACTTGCTCTTGATGAAGCCAGGTTATCTCTTTGGAATTACTGCTTGCCTTTCTAGCTGTTCACCAGCCATCTCTTTAACGATCTTTTCTAGAATTTTCCAAAGAATCAAAGTTAAGCTCACTTCCACATAATTAGGAAAGGCAAACTACTTTTGCCAGGAATAGAAGGAAATCTACCCCACAGGCATTGGCCCTATGCTTTTTAAAAATCTTTCTATTTGTCCTGCCACCTACATAACTAAAATAGAACTTTTTGCTGTCCTTAATATTCTTTATAAGCCTTAGTTTATCCTGGGTGTTAAAGTTGCTCCCATTATTCTTAAAAAGCCAAACCTTGCCTTTTTCTTTATTAACCCATATTCTGCACATATATTTTAAAATTTTGAGTGATTCTATGAGCATCCTATAATGTAAAAAAGCACAGAACTTGGAGTCAGAGGATATATGAGTTCAAATCCTAGCTCTCCCATTTACTACCTGTATGAAATCGAGTCAAATTGCTTAACTGCCCTATTCTTCATTGGCAAAATTTTCATATGACCTTTCTGGCTTTAAATCTGTGATCCTGCAATAGAAGTGCATTATAGACAACTGTGTTGGAAATAAATAGATGATGAATTACAGAAAAATCACAATGTTATCATTAAGAGGTGTGATATATTCATAATAGGTAATTTCAACTCTTTGCTCCCATTCCTTCTCTGCCCCATTCCCAGGGACATTAGGGACATTAACGTACCCTTTAGCCCTATCCTCCAACCTCACCTGGATTCCCTCTTCCCCTCCTCTAGCAAGAGAGGATGCTCCTTTGAAAAGGGGAAGGGGGAGAAATCAGTAAATATCATCTGGCAAAAGACCAGATGTGGCACCAAGAACAGAAGTAAAAAGAAGACCAAGGTAGTTTCAAGGGATAGAAATGGAGCACCATAATTTAATTGATGTTACATACCAAGTACATTCAACTCTTAATTATTAGTTCTAACCTAGGGAAGTTGTGGCATAAATAAAACTGATGGGATATATATATATACCATTTAGTTGTTTTACCCTCATGATTCTTTTTTTCTTAGGTTGATGTTAAAAGGAGTTTTATTCCCAGAGCACACAACCACTGACAGAGGAGCAGGCCTGGGGTCAGGGTTTGGGGGGTGGGGATGGGGGCGGGGCCTGGATGGAATAACCCACAAGGTTAGATAATTGGAAATTATTTATATAGAAGAGCCAAGAAAAAGAAACAAACCCAGATGGCTTAGCAGTACCTCTGAGAGACTGGCCTGTTCTTATTCCTATCAATAGCAGTGGTGATGATAGCATAGCTCAGCTGAAAAATTGGGGAACTGAGATGTCGAGGAGTCTTAGGTTCCATTCCTCTCTTCTCAGACTTTCATTCATTTGGCTGCCTCTGGTCACAGTGGGGCAGGGGATGCAATCTGTGGCTGGTATTCCTGGCCTGCTTTCTCTAGTACCTTTAAAATGTCCAACTTAAAGCTTAAAACATTTCAGGAGTACTTAGCACTTCCCCATGGTGTCCCCTGCTCTGGGGCAGCCTAAATGCAAGGGAATAGGATGGGATGTGGAGAAAGTTCAGAGAGAGCAGAGATACATGGTAGTTTGGTGGGAAGTGGGGTGATTAAGTGGTCTGGACATACTAACTGTCCCTCTTTATTTCTATCCCAGGCTGGAAGCTAAACCCCGTGGTGGGTGCTGTGTATGGACCCGAATTCTATGCAGGTAAAGTGTAGGGAAGGAGAAGCACATGTCGTTTTTGAGACCTGAGCAAGGGGAGGGGAGAAATGGCAGGATCCTAAGAGAAGGCTCTCCCAGGCACATATAGCAATCCCACCCCAACAAAGGGGTGGCTATTGTTTAGTTATCATTAGTCTCAAGGTAACTTATAGGGCAATGCCCCATTACTCAGGGCCAGGAAGGAAGAATAGGGTAGAACCAAAGGAAATATTATTAGGGGCCCTGCCCCTGCTTTTGAGCCTGAACAGGGAGCATCAGGGGATCAGAGATAAATGTAGGAGAGGGCTTAGCAAGATATTGGATGCTCCTGCTTCCTTTCAGGTAAAAGCTTACTTGACCTCCTTCCCCTGACCCTCATTTCTTTTTTCTGTTGGGTGATTCCATGTGGTGACTCTCCTTTTCTCTTCCTCTTTCTCTGCAGTGACAGGATTCCCGTACCCCACAACAGGCACAGCAGTAGCATACCGAGGGGCACACTTACGAGGTCGGGGACGGGCTGTCTATAACACATTCCGGGCCGCACCACCTCCTCCCCCCATTCCAACATATGGCGCGTGAGTACCTAGGATGGGGAGTTCCTGGTGGCTTGTTTGGGACATTCCAGGTGTAGAGAGATGGAGAAGGAATGGGGCCAAGGAAGGGGGACAGAAGTCTGAGAAGTCCAGAGAGGCAAAGGGGGAAAACTTGGTCAACTTGGGGGGAAAAAAAGAAAGTATAAATTGCTTGAGGAACATTTTGGGAAATTACAAACTAGGATCACAGAATCATAGATTGAGAACTGGAAGAGACGTAGAGGTCACTGAATCCAACTGCTTCACTTTACAGATGAATAATCAGAGGCACAGGGCCTTTCTGAGGCACAATTTGAACTAAGGCCATGCTAACTTCAAGGCCCGTGCCCTATCCACTATATCAAACTGCCTCTGTTCTCCAATATTCCTGGTCATATTAAAGGGGCCAGATGGGACCAGCAGATAGGGAGCTGGCCTCAAAGCCATGAAGACCTCTGATATATATACAGGTTATGTGCATCCTGGGCAATCACTTACTCTCTCAGCTTCCTAAGCAACTCTCTAAGACTCCAAGTTGCACAAAAGGTGCTGACGCGTATTGGTAGAGGTAGTTCACCTGGGAATTCCTGTAGATATCACATATCTAGTCCTTATCCGTATGGAATGATGAACAATCCAGAAACTTTTCTAAAATTGTTCACTCGAGGCCCTTAGTCAGAGACCTACAAGACCATAACACTAGTGGTACCTCTGAGCATCTTTTGTGTCCCTCAGAATGTTGAGGATTCCAGAGATCCTCAGGACTGGAAGACCAGGGTTCCATTTATGGTTTTGCCCCAGCTGCCTCCCTGAGGAACTGAGGACAAACCCCATCCATCTCAGGGTCCTAGTGCCCTCTGATGCTTAATGGGTATCACAGTTCCCCTGGATGAGGGTGGGGATGGTTGGGGGTGGGGGTAGTAAATGAAACTGGGGCTGAGAGGCCCCCTAGGCTTGTGGGGAAAAAGTTGCTGACTATAGCAAGGGTGTTACTCTATTGTTATACCAAAACAGGGCACTGGAGCAAACGCTTGTTAAAATGCCAGTCCCATGGGCAGGGCTGGCACCATGCCCCCTCCCTCCTCAGCAGACACCGGAGCCGGCCTACCCCACCTCTCCAGCGTTCCCACCACTTTCTTGTCCGTTTGCTTCCAGGGTCGTGTATCAGGATGGATTTTATGGCGCAGAGATTTATGTAAGTGTGCCTCACCCCCATAGCTACCCATTTCAGGGGATAAAACCCTACTTCCCCCATAATTGTGCTTAAGCTAATGGGATATCTCCCACAGTTCAGATGATCCCAGGGCCCAGCACAATAGGGGAACATACAGACAGAGAGGGTATCAACTCTGTGTGCCCTGCCTTTGTTTTCCTGTGGCCCATTATAGTTAACTCTCAACTATTTGTGCATGTTAGGAAAGCGGGGTAGGAATAATCCAAAGTAACCAAATGACATTGATTTTCCTGTATGAAAGACAGAATGAACTATTTGTGCCCGACCTGTGGTAGAGCCTTCCCAGCTTGTATTGGTCTGATCAGCCACGGTTGGACACACTGACACCTAACTCTAACATAGCGATGTCATTTTGGTCTTCTAGAACAAAGGACAACCATCACCAAGGAAAGACCATATGTTGGAGGGGGAGGAGTGGGGCAGGAGAAGAGATGAGACAACAGATTGCTATTCCTAATCATGTCAGCTTTGATAGCATTGCCTCTCATTACCTCTTAATGGTGGAGGAGGATGACAGTACACCCACAAAGTATATAACCCAACATGCAGATAGCACAACTTGCTGTACTTCCAGCCTCTCTGTTTCTCTCCCTAATGTGCCTCTTCCTCATCCCCTACCCCTTTACTCCACAGCATTTCCAGGAGAAAAAGAAATTCCTCATAAAGATTCTTTGCCCCTGTTGCTTCCAATTAGTTAGAAACTTGTAATTTTGTTACAAAATTCCCCTCCTACCCCTACCCCACTTTAGCAGTACCACCTACTGACTGTCTTGTGTGTTGTCCTATCAGGGAGAACCACCCCTTCTTGATTTAGAAAAGATGAATAAGGCTTGGACCTCATTGGAAGCCTTCTGATGCCATCTGCCCTGAGCCCTTCCCCAAGACTTAGAGAGATATATGGCTTCTTTATCCCTCTAAACAAGGAAGTTCCTAACCTAAGGTCCAGACACTGAAGGGGCCCAAGGATAGATTTCAGGAGAGTCTGTGAACTTTTAAAAAAATTGATATTTTGATAACTATATTTCAATAATTGGTTTCCTTTGTGTTTTTTTTAATTTTCCTTTACGCTTTATTTCATGCATTTAAAAATATTTTTCTGAGAAGGAATACATAGACTTCATTAGATGGCCAAAGGAATCCATGACACAGCACTAAAGAACCTCCCCCTGCCAGTAAATTGTATTTGACTTTTTCAGTTTAGCAACCTAGTCCCACCTGGGCAGAGAAATCAGGAGCAATATTCCTTGCAGTCCAAAGGCTAGTCTTTCCCCTCTCAGGTCTTCTCTGTTTTCCAATGTTTTTTAATGCCCTAAATATGTCAATGAACTTGGGCTTGGGGGCTAGTTCTAAAAATCTAATCCTGTGGATTTGTTCTCAAGCCCTATCCTTTTTCAGCAGACAGACCTCCTCAGACTGAGGCCTGTTAACACTCATCTGCCTTTTCTCTCCTGTCTTTCTTGTCCCTGCAGGGGGGCTATGCAGCCTACAGATATGCTCAGCCAGCAGCAACAGCAGCAGCTTACAGCGACAGGTAAGAAGTGAGTCCAACCTGGAGTATGGAAGTGTATGTGGTGGGGGTGGGGCCAAAGGGAAGTGAATAGTGGGTCCCTGTAAGTAAACTCAACAGATGACAAAGGATAAATAATCATGAACATGATCATAAATGACAATAGCAATCTCCCCGCTCTCCCTATCAACACCGGAGCTCTACTGCTCCATCCAGAAAATAGTTGCCACCTATCCCAATCACTATCCCATCTCAGGAATCCTTTAGAGAATCTTGGCTTCTTCCTAAGTTGGCTCAAATGTCATTAGACCTCAGTAGTGGGTACGATTGTCCCTAGAGTCTTTCTATGTTGCAACAGCTTACTCCAACAGCAAAATTGTCTTTTCTTGCTCTTTCAAAACTCTCACACCCTTGTAACTTATTTGAGGTTCTGGGCAGAAACTGCTACAACCCATGGTATAACTGCTTTTAGTCAGGGTTCCAGATTCCCTCCATTTTATTTGACCTTTTTCGGGAATTCAAAGATCTAAAAGGAGCATACTCCCTCTATGAAGGCAGATCTCAAGACCTCTGTGCCTGGTTGCCTTTATCAGTCACTGTTGGTTGAAATGTCAGGTGGTGGCTAGCACCCTGTGATGAGCTTACTAGACTGGTCCTGAGACAACAGATATTCAGGCAGGCAGGTACATGCAAACACACACGTGCACGTGCACACACTCTTTGTTGGATCTAAACTCAAAGCCTTTCCAGCAACCCTGCAAGGGTTTCTTTTTTTTTTTTTTTTAACTCTGCTGGCCTAGCCTTCAAGATCCCAAGGTTACCTCCATGCCATGAGGATTTAAACTTCACTAAAAATGTGCACCTTTAGATGGAGAAGAGTCATTCAGTTAACAGGCATTTAGTAAGTGCTTACCATGTGTCAGACACTGAGCTAAACCCTAGAAATACAAAGAACAGTTCCTGGCCTTATGTTCTAATGGGAGAGAAGCATAAAAATAACTAAGCATACATATATACATGCATATATATATGTACATATACATCTGTGTGCGTGTATGTACATACAAGCATATTATACATATGTGCATGCATACATGTGTGTGTGTGTGTGTGGAGAGAGAGAGAAAATATGAAGGTGATCTGAAAGAGGAAGGTATTTGTAGCTAGAAGGGAAGATGCTATTCTGTCATTCCCCCCACTCACCAGGTCTTCTTGTTAGCCAAAGAGCATTTTAGCTCTTAGCCCATCCAGCTGGCCTCTGGCCAGCAATACCCAGTGACCTCTTCTTCCTTCATCTAAGGTTAGAAAATTTCTGGGGAGTGAACCATCGCATCCTCTTCCTAGGTCTAGTGCCTCCCTTCCTCCATTCCCTGTTAGCCGAGAAGCTAATCTAAACTCCACTAACCTAAACTCCACTCAAGCCTTTGATTAACTTCCCAAATGTCTCCCTTTGACCAAGCTACCCATCTGTTCACCAGGCTCTAGAAAGGTCTCTAAAAGATGACTAACTGGAATCTCTGGATCCTCTGGAATCTCAACTACTCTATTAGAGAAATTCCCCCCTGTACACAGAGATAACTGAGAGTCGACTACAAAACAGGCTATAAAAAGTGACAGGTACTACATGTCAGATCCAGAGATGGGTCTTTCCTTCTCCTAATTCTTCTGTAAGAACCATCAGGGTTGCTATCACTGGAAAACTGTACATGTCATTTGCAAAAGTGCTTTTCTTTTTTAATAAACTGGTTTTTATTGAAATATAGATAATATTATCAATTCTTCATTAAATGTCTATATATAGCCAACTGTTATTTTTATTAATTAATTTATTTTTAGTTTTCAACATTCACTTCCATAAAGATTTTGAGTTCCAATTTTCCTCCCCATCTCTCCTCTCCTCTCATCGCAAGATGGCATGCAATTTGATATAGGCTCTACATATACATTCATATTGAACCTATTTTCACATTAGTCATGTTGTAAAGAAGAATTGGAACCAATGAGAAAAACCACAAGAAAGAAGAAAAAAAAAAAGAAATAAAAAGAGAGAGCAAATAATATGCTTTGATCTGCATTCAGACTCCATAGTTTTTTTTTTTCTGAATGTGGACAGCATTTTCCATCATGAGTCCTCTGTAGTTGTCTTGGATCCTTGCATTGCTAAGAGATGAGGCTATCAAAGTTAGTCACTGTGGCTATTGCTGTGTACAATGTTCTCCTGGTTCTGCTCACTTCACTCAGCATCAGTTCATATAAGTCTTTTCAAGTTTTTCTGAAGTCAGCCTGTTCATCATTTCTTATAGCACAATAGTATTCCATTACTTTCATATACCACAACTTGTTCAGCCATTCCCCAGTTGATAGGCATATCCTCAATTTCCAATTCTTGGACATCATAAAAAGAGCTGTTATAAATATTTTTGTGCATGTGGGTCCTTTTCCCATTTGTATGATCTCTTTGGGATATAGACCTAGAAGTGGTATTGCTAGGTCAAAGGGCATGCACATTTTTATAGCCCTTTGGGCATAGTTCCAAATTGCTCTCCAAATTGGTTGGATCATTTCACAACTCCACCAACAATGCATTAATGTTCCAATTTTCCCATAGCTTCTCCAGCATTTATCATCTTCCTGTTTTGTCATGTTAGCCAATATGATAGGAGTGATGTGGTACCTCAGAGTTTTTTTGATTTGCATTTCTCTAATCAGTAGTGAGTTAGAGCATTTTTTCATATAACTATAGATAGCTTTAATTTCTTTATCTGAAAACTGCCTGTTCATATCCTTTGACCATTTATCAATTGAGGAATGACTCGTATTCTTATAAATTTGACCCAGTTCTCTATATATTTTAGAAATGAGGCCCTTATCAGAGACACTGGTTGTAAAAATTCTTTCCCAGTTTTCTGCTTCCCTCCTAATCTTGGTTGCATTGGTTTTGTTTGTGCAAAAACTTTTCAATTTAATTTAATCAAAATTTTCCATTTTGCATTTCATAATGTTCTCTATCTTTTGTTTCAACATAAATTCTTCTGTTCTCCATAAATCTGACAGGCAAATTATTCTTTGCTCTCTCAGTTTGCTTATAGTATCAGCCTTTATATCTAAATCATGTTACCCATTTTGATTTATTTTGGTATAAGGTCAAAAGTGCTTTTCTTAACCTTTATCCCTGACCCTCTGTACATGTCCAGGATTTCTATCTCTCGTGGACTGTCTGATCCCTCTGACTTCCTCCACTAAAGTTGTCCCTCACTTTTGCACAAAGTGACACATGTCCACCCACCATACTTGTCCTTTGGTTAATTAGTTTAGTTGCCAGAGCAGTTCTAATCAGTCAAAAAGTATTTATTAAGCACCTGCTGTGTGCCAGGCACTATGCTAATCACTGTTTTCCTTTCTCTTATCTGATATCACTTCTGAGGGACAGCCCCAGAATGAAAATGATCCGCAAATACCCATCCCAACTCTCTCTATCCCAAGGTCTTAACTTCTTTCTCCTTGGAGATCAGAGATAGGGTCATAACAACCAACTTAGGAACCTGGACAAAACTGGTGGAGCTGGGGTTGCAGAGAAGTGAAAAATTTTTAGGGAAAGTAGGATACAGTAGGGGTGGGAGGATGAGGGAAGGGTGCAGCTGTTATTGATGAACCCTTCCCACGTAGGACCTTTCCCCACAATCCTAAGGCTTCTCTGCTAGTCAAAGAACCAAGATTCTATTTCATTTAGCCCTGATGCTCCATCCTGCAAAGCCAGCATGACTCCTAGAAGTGTAGCCTGCGATGTTCGGTTCTGCCAGACATAAGACATCAGCTGTAGCAAGCTTTCCATATCTGCTAGGAGTCTTATGCTCTTGTGATGGGGGAAGGTTCTCATCACACTATCCCTCCCAGCCCCATCCATTGGGAGCCTTACCCTACTTAGATGTTCAGTGTCTGTGGTGATTTCAAAGACTTAAGATTATTTAGTCTCTTTAGTCCAAAGGCAGAGGGGGACCTTGGTTGCCATCATAAATTTAATAATAAGTAAGATTAGGTTGGGGAAAAATACAGAGATATAAGACTGTCCAGAAGCAAGCCTACCCATCTTAAAGGGAAAGTAGATGTTCAGGCTTCAGAAACTCAGAGGAGCTCTCACTGTTGGGCTGACCAATTGCAGATATCTCAGGCTCTTACTCAACCCTGATGATAATGACTCTATCATGATCTATTCGCACCCCAGAAACCGTTTTTCCTCCCACTCTGGACATACTCACTAGGACCCTTCTGCCCCCACATCTGCATGTAGTCACTCAGTTCTCTATCTCATCAAATACAACATATATTGTACATAAAGTTATATGTGAAAACATGGACAGGCCCTACCCCACATTTCTTGAGGAGCTTACATTCAATGGCAGAGGGCCTGATGGAGAACAAAAAGGGCATGTGGTTATCTGCTGATAGGAGCCACCTCTTTTTTAAAAAAGTCTTCCTGCAAGAGGTATACTAGGCCTTGGGAAAGCGAAGGAAGGTGACCTACTTGATATGGGAGTCTGAAGTCAATAGACTTAAATCTAGGTTTGAGAAGTAGGCAGACATCCCTCACCCCATTTATTTTCTTTCCATCTCATCTGCTTCCCACCACTACCACACCTTGCCTGTTCTTTTTGTTCCCTAGTTACGGCAGAGTCTATGCGGCTGCTGACCCTTACCACCACGCCATTGGCCCTGCTGCAACCTATAGCATTGGAACTATGGTAAGGAGGATCAGCCCTGCTTCGGCCATAGATTGGTTCAGCTGTTCATGGTCAGAAAAAGCTATTATCCCTAGAGGGTAGGGAGAGGGAAGGGTATATGTTGGGGGGTTGGGGGGACCATTAGAGAAAGCCTCTAGTTGAATCTAAAATAACTTTCCATGGGGTCAAGAAGTTGGGAAAAAGGGGAAGAAAGCCTGCACGGCCCCTATCGGTATATAGAACTCCTCTCCTCATGTTCCCTTCTTAACCTGGGAAAGGGACGTCATATATTATAGTTTGTTGGCCCCTTTCTGTGTGTGTCTCTCTGGCCTTCCAGTCTGTGTCATATCCTAGGTCAACTTCCCAATCTTCAGTGGCCCATTATCCTGAATCCAATATGCCACTGAGAGAGATCTCAAAATAGCCTCCTCCCTTCCTCAGTGATACCCTCCTACCTACAGCAATGAACTCAGTTCCCCCAGGTGCAGAAGTGGTCCCCCTGGTCCCTTCTGTGTTTCAAAGTGCCAGTCCTCTCATACACATAACACCATCACCCACAACTGAGGAGAGGGGCCTATCGATTGTAGCTCATACCCTCCATTGACTCACTGCTCCCTGAGGTGCTTGCTCCAGGATTCTCTCTCCCTGGGTTCCGTGGTCACCATTGCATGGGCAGAATGGTTGGGATCAGGAAGAGAGAAAGTGTGCACTTCTGATGAGCTTGGCTTGATGGTGATCTACAGGAGAGCCTGTGTGTATGTGTGTGTGTGTACATATGCCAGCTATAGTCACAAAAACCCAGCCCCATTCTACAACGGGGTATTCTCTCAATAACACATCAGCCTAATAGTAACCCAACCCCTCATCCCGGCATTGTACTTAATGTCGGTTTTTAGCTAGCTTGGCATCCAGCATCAAAGATGAAAACTGTTGGGGGGGAGGGAGAGGGCCAGGGAAGGGAAGTGGAGAAAGTGGGTAAGGTTCAATCCAATAAGATTTTTTTCTTTTCTTTTAAGGTCCCTTGCTTTTTTATTCTAGTTTTTTCTTTTTAATTTTTGGGTGTTTTCAATCCTCAAAAATCTAATCTTGCCTGAGGTTGTCTCTGGCAACACCATGGGCTAGATTCAGCCCCTCACTGGCTTGCTCTCCCTGAGACCAGTGACTCTCAGGAGAGGTACCCAGGCCCTAGGTTGGTGTGCTTTATAGTATTTTCTTTAAAAATCCCAATGCCCTCAGTTCAGCTGCTAGCTAAAAGCTTTCATTAATTAATAAAAGGTTATCTCTTTCTGTGTTTTATTTAACATTATTTTTGAAAGAAACTTTTATCTTTTTTGTCAACTTTTCAACATTTTCCATTTTCTCCCTTTTTCAATTGAAAATAGACAGTGGGGTGGGAGGGGAACAAGAAAATCTTTTGTGCAAGGTAATGAAGTGAAGAAGCCAGCTCAGGACTCCAGAGGTTGGAGAAGAGGTTTACAAATTGAAGGAAATAGGGATCCTTTGAGAAAAGGGGAGTGAGTGAGCAACCTGCTATACTGGCAGGGAACTACCCTCTTGCTCATAAAAGAAGAACGCAGAATGATATATTTAGAACTAGAATGGATTTTAGAGGTAAGCTAGTCTGACTCCATTTTACAGATGAAGAAAATGAGGCTTAGGAAGGTTAAGTGATTAACCCAAGTAGAATTGAGATTCATTCAAATACAGGTCCTCTGACTCCAAATTCAGTGTTCTTTCCACTACACTCTTAACTATACCTAGGATACAAAGACTCTCTTTCTCCACCACCACCACCAACCTGCAAAAAAGAAAAAGAAAAAGAAAAGTCCCTATCCTTAAGGGAGTTTACATTCCCTATAGAAGGAAATACATGAAGCTCAGAGAAGTGATTTGTCCAAGGGCACACAGCTTATAAATAAAGAAGACACTCAGACCCTGGTCACAGCAGGAGAAAACCTTTGGAGATGTATAAGGAAATCCAGGCTATTATTTGGTAGCCCTGAGCCTAAAGGCCATCTGTCTGATGTGGCCATTTGGCTTGGGCCTTAAAACCTAAATAGTACCAATTCCTTAATCAAAATCAGGTGGCATTGCATCAAAATGAGCAGGCCCTTATCCTCCCTAGATAAAGCCTGCTTGGAGCGTGCATCCTGTCATGAAATCTCATTAACTCATGGTCATAGGATCACAGTATTTAGAGCTAGCCAGATTACTTGGTCCAGATCCATTATTTGATTGATTTACTGCAACAAGCACCTATCAAGTGCAAATCACTGTGCTGGGTGCTCAAGAGACAAAAAAGAAACAACGAAGTCCTCGCTGTCAAGGACCACCATTATATTCCTTTCCCTAAGGAAAAGCAGGGAAGTAACTTGTGTGCCCATGGTCACACAATCTATAAATAACAGAGCCTACTAATTTAAAACCATGCCCTCTCACTCCAAATCCATTATTTTTCCAACCGTGTTAGGCAATACTCCATGAGACATCAAGGGCTACACCAAGGACCAAGAATTAACAGAGAGAAAAAAAAATTCAAGGCAGGTACTGCTGATGGGCACTTCCTATGCTTGCCCCCAAAGACTCCCTCCCTCTTGGCTTCAGGGATACCACTCACTCAGAAATAAACTAAGCCCCTCAACCTGGCCTCTACTGCCCCGTTGCCATGGCAAATTATCATATACTGTTTATCAATTATTCTTCCATTGAAGGGAAAAAAAAACAACCTGGCCTCTACTGCCCTGTTGCCATGGCAAATTATCATATACCGTTTATCAATTATTCTTCCATGGAGGGGAAAAAAAAAACAATGGGGGAAGAAAATGGGATTTGGCTATTTCTCTTTTTCCGTTCTTTTTTCTTTTTCCTTTTTTTGATTTTTTTTTTCCTACCAAAAGACAATACTGATTGGCTGTTTTTCATCTTTGATGTTGCAGGCTAGCCTCTGCCGAGGAGGGTACAGCCGCTTCACCCCCTACTAGCAAGAGACCCAGCCCCTAACAGCATTCACACTGACTGCTTATTCCAAACCAAACCAAACAAACTAGACACCAGGCAGATCCTCCGGGAAGACAAACTGCCCCACCGGGTCAGGGACATTCACCGCTGACCCTCCGCGACTCTAAAACCATAGATTTTTACCTCCAGTTGTTTCTCCCCGCCCCATGGTGGTGTGTGTGTCTTTGTCCATGACTGTACCTGTATGTTTGTAACTAATTTCCTGTATTGAGTTTGTCGGTGTTGTTCTACTCCCAAACCATCAAGGTATGGTATACAAACTGGGGGC
The DNA here is from genome assembly GCF_900497805.2 of Vombatus ursinus. Lineage (NCBI taxonomy): Eukaryota > Metazoa > Chordata > Mammalia > Diprotodontia > Vombatidae > Vombatus > Vombatus ursinus. The sequence goes on along the minus strand of NW_020955190.1, from coordinate 66,573 downwards.
CATGGGAGGGGGGGTAGGAGGGGAAGGGAGAGAATCAAGAAGTTGAGCATGGAGTCAGAAGATCCACCTTCCCCATGACTCTGACCCCTCAACTCACAGCTATCCCCAAAGGATTAATTAAAGGGCCTTGTGCCCTGGCCAATCCCCCTAATTCCACCCTATTCCATCTTTACTCTTCCATCAACAGGCTGAAGTTAGGGAATCTTAGTGAAAGGAGTCAGGGCCACAGACCATATACCATTCTCCAGGTTTCACAGTTCATTTAGGTGTCCATTCCTCCCATTCTGGTCCTTGCCCCAGTGCTTTATCACTCTACAGCTAGTTATCTCCCATCTCTGCCCAAAGGATCTTGAAACTGCTAGAAGAAATCTTTTCCATGAAGAGAAGGGTAGGAAAAGGGAATCAGCACTCTCCTGTCCTCTCTTCCATCTTAGATCAACCTCTTATCTTTCTCTGCTTCTCCCTCTCTCTCTTTCCTTCCCTCCCTATATCTGGTCTTCCTCATCTCTTCTCTCAGCTGATACAAATTTTTAAAAAATTGAATTATATAGATTCCAGCCCCTTTGGAAGTCATAATAATGTCCTGGCCAAAGTGTTCTTTGCAAGAGATGAAAAAGGAAATGAATTCTCCCTTCCCTAGTTCCTTGCATCTGTCCATATGCCTTACAGTTCCCCTATATAACCATCCTCAAATCTCTCCTCTGTCCTATGACCTAGAAACAAAGCCATCAGCGTCCTAGCTGTGGAGATTCCCTAGCCCCCTCCTAAAGTGGCAGATTTTATTTTCCCAGCTCTGTCCTTGGTGTGTGCTGCCTAGCCAAAGCATCTCCCTTCCTGTGCCTAAGCTCAAAAAAAAAGTCTTTAGTTTGAGTATTTGTATCACTTTGCCCTTCAAAAATTAAGCTTCTTATATAGGGACTCCTCACTGCTGGATGGCTCATCTCAGGACTGACTCCCTGAATCCAGCTCCCCTTCCTACCACCTCTAACTTTAATGCAGATAGATTTTTTTTTTTAAGGAATGTATTCACATGGCCACAGAGATCTGCCTAGCCTGGTCCAGCCCAGCCCTACAATACAGTACACAGATCATGGCTTGGAGACCCTCTGGCCAATTCATAAATGTTAGACCTGGAAGAGATCCCTAAAAGGTCATCCCTTCAAAATTCCTCATTTTACAGGAGGAATGTGAAACCCAGAGATGTCACAGCAAGTGAGCAGCAGAATCAAAACTAAAACTCAAGTGTCCTGGATCTCACCCAGGCTCCATTGCAACTTCATGTTGTTCATGAGAAAGCTTAGCTTTTCGGTTCTAGTTTTTATACAGAAAACTCCTTTCAGGGAGTTTAGAGGGGGCCAACCAAGGCAAGGGGTCCTTTTTTTTTCTATATCATCCATGGATTTTAAATAAGCTACTCCCTGAGCCTTTTTATCAAGTGAGATAATATTTATAAAGTGCTTAGCACAGTAGTAGGTGCTAATAAATGCTTATACCCCTCTTCTTCCCCCTTTCCTTTTTATGACCATCCCCCAAATGGGAGTAAGCATGGCAGGAGGTTTTTCATCTTTGACTGAGGAAAGCTAAGGCACCTGGTGTCTGGAAGGGACAAAGGCTCCCTACCAGCTGTGGGACTTAGCTTCTGCTATAAACACCCTGCCCCACCCCCTCACATACATCCCTGTTTGGAAAACTGTTCTCATACTTCCCTTCCCATCACTCCTCTCTCAGGTGTCCAATTTGTCTCTTCTCTTTTGTTAAAATTCACCTTCTGCCACATATTTACCACCACTTTTTCACATTCTCGTTCTGTTTGCTGAACACTATTCCCACATGCCCTTGTTTCCAGCCCCTTCTCCACCTTTTGTTACGCCCCTCAGTCCTTGCTGTCCTAATCAGTCAGCTACAATTGCTTCTTTTATGCCAGCTTAGCTCCTTCTAGCTTCTCCATGTTCTAGATAACCCAGAGCTTAGCCATAGTCTTGTCTCCCTCCCTGACCTCCAGCTCCCAGTTCCTACTTTCCTATCCCTTCACTCCATATCCAACCAACCCTAGAAAGAGTTGAAGGATAAGTAAAAATCCAACATTTCAAATGTAAAGCCAGCAGCCTCCTGGGGGTCTGGGGGTGAAATATGTATGTATGTATATAGTGAAGGACTAGGGGGTGAGAACCTCAGCTGGGGCAATGGGGTCCACTGTTCTCCCCTCGACCCCTGGGGCAGTTTAATTTGTTAAAAAAGTAAATATTTGCCTCAAGCCAGGGAACACCAACTCTTCCCCACACTATCTCACTATCTCCTTCTGGGTTCAAAGGCCCCCCCCTGTGTCCAAGGCCTCTGTGGCCTTGTCTTTGCACACAGTGTGTTGCATCTGTGAAACTGTGCAAGCTTGGCTTTTTTGTTTCTGTTGTAGTGAAATCTGCTGTTTTCTTCTTGGACCGTGAAGGGCAAAAACAAAACAAAACAAAACAAAAACAAATAAAAAAAAAAACAAAATGAAAAAAAACACAAAAACAAAAACAACGCCAAAAAAACCCTAAAAATATTTTAAAATGAAAGCAACACAACGTAAAACAGAGAAAAGAAGTGATCAACCAAGTGACAAGTCCCACATAGAGGCCACACACAGGCGCCCAGCAAGAAGAGTCCAGCAGGAGGCGCTGTGTACCCCGCACCCACAAAGTGAACACCAACCTGACGGCACCAAGGGGGAGACTTTCCCCAACCTCCGCCTCTCACCCCTTCCCTAAGCTGGCAGTCACGTTGGGGGACCCCTCTTCTTTCTTGGGCTTATGAGGGTGAGTCAGGGGGGTGAGAGCCAAGCTTTTGCTACCCCAAAGATAGCGGGTTTTTTGCTACTGTGCTTTCCTCTCAGTCTCCCTTCACTCCTGGGTGGTGTAGGGACTGATAGGGCAGAGTGATGGAAGAACAGAAAAAACAGGATATAGTGATCTTGTTCCAAGTGGCTTGGGAATAGGATGCAAAAAGAAAGAGTTGGGGCTGGCAGCAGCTGAATCAAGAAGGATGGGGCAGAGAAAAGAGGGGAGGGGAGGAGAAGCAAAGGCAGTTTTGCATTCCCAGGGAACTCAGGCTTTGGTGCATGCTTAGTCATCCATGGGTTGAGTTTTCTGGGTCTGAGCTCCCCATGCTGTGCTGGCAAAGAAAATGCCCTTGCCCTCATCCTACTGAAAGCGATGTGCTGAGCAGTGCATCACATTACAGTTTGCCTGAATGTTATTTGACCACCAGTCCTCGAGTGCCAACTCCTTTAAAAAAATAAAAATAAAAAAGCATTGGCGGGACTCCAGGAAGGCCAGAGTCCACAGATTTCTCCTCCAGCCACTCACTCTCTTGGCTCCCAGACAGCAGAACAGAACAAGCCCAGTCTCTGTCTGGGAGACCCAGGCTAAAAGGGGACACCCAGTGTTCCTCTTATGTAAGAACTTTGAAAGGTGGGTGTCCCCTGCAGCCATGCCTCCTCTTTCAGAACTACTTTCCTCCTCTACCATATGCAATCCTATAAGACAAGGCTTGGAGAAGAGGCAAGAGTTGAAATAAATGTAGGAGCCTTTCAGTGGGGGTTCAAAACAGGTTTGTTCTGGTGGCTGAAGTTGATCTCTCTAGTTTTGCTATCTGGTGCTCTGCTCTCTACCAGCTGCTCAAGATCCATTCCCCTTGGAGGCCCCAAGGGGCAAGTGGCTGGAGGAGGGATTGGACAGAGCTGAGTGGAAAATAGATAGGGGTAGCTGTAAGGGTCTGATTCTGCTGGGGGCAGAGGAGAAGGAAGGGGGCAGCCTAACTCAAGATCTTCATCTGCTCCACTGGTGCAACTTATCAGCAAGATTAGGTATCATGGTGCTATGGGTCTAGGAAACCATAGCCAGGGAAAGGAACCTGTGAGGAGAACCAGGGGCAGTTTGAGGGGAAGAGAGGTTCAGAGCTGATTCAACCCCACAATGGAGTCTCAGTCCTGACCCTCAGTTACTACCCTTGGTATTGTGGTTGGATTTCAAAGTAGTGGCGGCAGCAACAGGTCATCCTTCTGGAGCACCTGCAAGGAAAGAGGGACCTTGCCTAGCAGCAAGTAGTAAGGACAAATAACAGATGGCAGGGAGGGGAAAAGGAAGCCCCTGCCAGGGTAAGGACAACTGGAGTAGCCGAAAGGAAGGTGGGGGGGGGGGGAAATAGGCTCCCAACATTGCTCTACTGTCTCATGAAACTTAAAAACAAATCAAACAACAACAAAAAACAAAACCCTCACTTTATATTCAGCATAAGCGCCTGAAGCTATCGAAATGGAATTCTCCTTTTCTATTCCTGATGTACATAGAACCCAGTCCCTACCTCTGGCCATTTGTCTTCTGTATAAAGCTCCCCCACCCCTTCCATCTGCTGTACTGAATCCTTTTCTCTTGGCAGCCTCCTCCCAAGCCCCTCTTCCCCCTAAATTTATTCCCCTCCTCCCTTCTAGGACTGCAACTGAGCCCCCAACTTCCTTTCTTACCATTCTGTATGCTTCCAAGGTGTGACCATTCAAATTAACAGTATTATTATTAAGATTATTAATAAAGATTTCTTTCTTCAAACCAGGACAGCTTTTTGATTGGGGGAAGGGAAAGGGGGTCCTGGACACAGAGGGTGGGAATGGAAAGGTGTATGATGGGCCCTACTGGGGAGTAGGTGTTGGATCCAAACTGAGTACATTCTCTAAACGGTTCAGTTCTAACTTTGGCCAAAGACAGACAAGTGGCAAATGGCTAAGACATCCCCCTGCACACACACACACACACACACACACACACATGAAAAACTCTTACCATACATGGGGTTATTAAACCAGTAAGGTCCAAATCCCAAGTCACTCTTTCCTTTTACTTCACCTCCAACAGTCTCTAAAAAAGAAACGTGGAGAAGCTTTCATATTAATTCCTGGGATCCTTTCATTTAATTTTTTTATTTATTTTATTTATTTATTTATTTTGCTTTTTGGTATGGCAATCAAATTAAGTGACTTGCCCAGGGTCACACAGCTAGTAAGTGTCAAGTGTCTGAAGCTGAATTTGAACTCAGGTCCTCTTGACTCCAAGGCCGGCACTCTATTCATTGTGCCACCTAGCTGCCCCGATCTTTTAATTTTAAAGGAAAAAAAAAACACCTTTGACAACAGCCTTGTGGTACCAAGGCTTCTATCTGCCCTTATCCATTCAGGTATCAGATTTGGGATAGATGATGTCAAAGGTTTCCCTTCCAGTGTTAAATCCTCTGACCCCAAGATTTCCACTGAGAGATTAGGCAATGACGGTTTTGCTACCATTGAATTCCAGTCAAGTTTTCTAAGCACCAGGGCATCTAAAATATAGCTTACTCCAGGCAGAGCTCATAAGGAAACCAAAGTCAAACCCCTAAACTGGATGCTGCTCAAAATGCCACATTGTCATTCTAACTCAAAACATTCAGAAAATAAATGGATCATGCATGAGGCCAAGTAGAGAGGGAGGACAGAGGGTTCATTTCTGTCCATCCAGAGGGGAAGCTATTTGAGGTCCTACTGGTCCTGTTATATACTCTCATTAAGGTTTAATGATGTTTGAACAATCTGGACACCTCCCCACCTGAAGAATTAAAAAAAAAAAAAAGCTAAAGAAGAGACAAGGAGACAGGAACTGAATAAAAGTGTAAAAGTAGTTTCTTTGGCTTTCTCCATTCTCTGGATGGGTGGGTCAGCAGAAGCCAGAAAAGATCTAGAGGCATCTGATCTGGGGACCCCTTTCTTTGATAGGAGGAAAATAAGGGATAAATGACTGGGGGAGGGGGGATGGAATAGAACACATTGCAGATTAATAAAATTTTGGTTGTGTTTGGTGGGGTTATGAGGGGCAAGGTAAGGGGCATGGATATTCTCAGGCCCTAAATCACCAGTCTTGCCAGAACTGCACATCGAGAAAAGTTGAGTTCTTCATTTTTCAAAACGTCAGATAATTTATTTCAGCGCAATTACACCCACCAGAGGGGCACCAGCTTAAATGCCGAGATATTAATTTTCCTGCATATGGGTCTTTCTTGTTGGTGGAATTGGGGACTGTTCTCTCAGGGAGTTGGGGCTGTGTGATCCTGCCGTGCCATGCTCTGCTAAACCCCCTTACTTCTAATTGCTTGCTCACCAGACTGTGAGAAAATAATTGCCACTATAAATTTTCTCTCCTCTGCATAAAATATTCTAAGGAACCTCTACTAGAAAAATGACTACATGCAAATAAATGAAGCCAGGCATCAGTATTATACTAGCTACTAACAGGTGGGGTAGGAGTCAGGACAGAAACCTGAGGAGATTGGGGCCAGCATAAGCATTTGGTTTGGGCAAATGACAGACAACAGAAACCACCTCTGGTCCATCAAGCTCAAAAATGGGGGAACAAGCAAATACAACCTCAGATAATTGCTGAAAATAAAAAACTTGGCTCTGTAAGTGGCTCCAGATTTCAGCATCTCTCTTCCCCATCCCTAACACCACAAAGGAAGTACCACTTCTACTGGCAACACCCCGCCAAAACAACTGCAGCTTTTGAAGATGAGCTGCAGCACCAGGTGTGCATGACAAGATTTGACCCTGATCCACAAGAGGAACCTGTGTGAGATGTTCTACTCACTCCCTCACATTTCCAAGCAGCTGCTGACTCAGAAAGCATCTTTTCCCTGGCTTGCAGTTATGTTCCTTGTTAAGAGTGTGAGGGATGTGAGTACATTACCTACAGAATCACAAGAATTGGAAGGGATATTAGAAGCCACCTAATCCGTCCAGTACCTGGACATGAATCCTCTCTAACACACACTAACAACTTGTCATACAAGCTGTGTTTGAAGACTTCTACTGAGGGGAAACTTGGGGCAGCCTGTTCCACTTCAAGATGGCTCTAATTTTTTTTTTTAAAAATTGTCTTTTCATTCCATAAAAATCCACTTTCTTTCCTTCCCCTTTCCACCTCCCCCCCAACCTGAGGAACAAAACCCATTACAAATATGCGTAGTCAAGCAAAACAAATTTCTACATGGGCCATAGAACAACTCTAATTATTCTGGTTTTTCTGGATAGCAAGCCTTAATTTGCCTCCTTGCAACTTCTGCCCAGTGCCCCCAGTTCTGACCTCTGAGGTCTAGAGTAGAACCACTCTAACCTGTCTTCTAAGTGACAGCTTCTCAAATATTTGACAACACCTATCATGTCACGCCTACTAATTATTTTTATTTCCAGGTTAAACTCCCAGGTCCTTCAACCCATCCTTATGACCAGAGTTTGTGGTCTATCACCCTTCTGGTCACCATCCTCTGAACGTTCTCCAACTTAACAATGTCCTTCCTAAAATGTGCCCAGAATTGAACACGATACTACAGATGTTGTCTGATCGGACAGAGTACCATATCATTGACTCACTAGACCTCGACACAGTGTCTCTTATCTTAATGAAACCTAAAATTTCGTTCTTTTTTTGGGGTGTGTTTTTTAAAATGCTGTATCATATTACTGACTCATCAAGTTTGTAGTTCACTACGTTCCCAGAATTTTTCAGATAAACTGCCATTTGCCCATCTTGTACTTATGTTAGGACTTTATACTCATTTCTATGTGGCATCAGTGCTAACCCCCTCTCATATAGGAGGTCCACAGAACAACTTCTCATGTTCAAGGTAATCTAAGTCTATATCCCTCATGAGCTCCCCAAAATGTGTTTATTTATTTTCTAATTAGAGGACACAATTAGTTCAAAGCAAAGGCATTTATTGAAATATCACAGTAATAAGGTTTGCAATACAAGATCAAATAGAGAGTACATTCCTCCACAAATATATACAACACTAGCAGGGAGAATGAACATGCATAGGGATCACATATGAGGGGCAATTCACACCTCTGATGCTGTAGGACTTCTGATGTCTTCTAACAATGTTAACATTCTGCTCTCACTAGGTCTGCTCTTGGCTGGTTATAATGCTCCACTAGACTCTTGCTGATGTGCTCATCTCTTTAGGGTCAGCTCAGCCATCTCAGCTTCAGTCTGCTAGTACCTCGTGGCTAATACTTCTCCTTAAAAAGGGCAGGCTGACATAGTTGTAGCCACCACAACCAGCTAACAAAAGCCAGGCAGAGTGCCCCCAGGCTAAGATTAGGTCTTTCCTTTCCACCCCTAAATCACATGCTGAGGATCAAAGCCTTTGGTTATGAATAACACTCTGAAACACTCCAAAAAAGCCTCACAGGCTTAGCTGTAAATGAACTTCAACCCCAACAAAAGTTAGAATAAGAAAGCACCGCCCCTAGCCCAAATTTCTGTTTTTATCAAGCATGACTGTCAGTAGCAAAGCCTGTGTGCTATGGTGCTGAATTCTAGCCAATGAAAATTTCAGTCCCCCAATACTTATTAAATTTCATCTTTTAAATTTGGTCAGGTGCTTTGGTGCTGAATTTTAGCCAGTGAAAATTTCAGTCCCCCAATGCCTATTAAATTTCATCTTTTAAATTTGGTCCAATGTCCTAACCTATTGGGATCTTTCTGTATCTTGATTCTGTTAGCTATCCCTCCCTGCTTTGTGCCATCTGCAAGTCTGATAAGTATACCATCTGCTTTTATCCAAATCATTGACAAAAATCATTAAATAGCACAAGGCCAGGCAAGGATCCCTGGGAAATTCCATTAAAGACCTTCCAAGATGACATCAAACCATTTAAGTCCAGTTGTTCAGACAGTCCCAGATCTACCAAACCATAGCATATCTAGCCCATATGTCTCCATTTCCTCAGCTTTGTCATCTGTAAAATAAGGCCACCTCCTTTAAAATCTCTTCCTGTTCTCTATCTCTCCTCCTATGCTCCTTTTGGGAAATCAGTACATTCACCCTTTTCTAATCCTATGGCACCCCTCCTATTCTCTACATCTCTCAAAGAATGCTGAGAATCACATCTTCCAGTTCTTTCATTACCAGAGGACATAGTTTATCTCAGTCTGGTGACTACAGCTCATTAAGGACAGTCAGGTGCTTTCAATATTTTCTTACTTCTCTTGGGTATCAATTCTCCACCAGCCATTCTTGTTCTATCACTTCCAGTCCAAATATCACTTTTCTTGGTAGAGAAAACAGAAGTGTAGACTGAGCAGTGCTGCCATTTCTGTTGTCACTTATCATCACCCCATACACCCAAAAGGGGTTCTATCCCTTCTACATCCTCTTTTCTCCAGCATAATTTTAAAGCCCTTTTTATTGCTCTTCCCCACCAAATTCAACATGTTCTTAGCTTTAGCACACCTCACACTATTTTTATAGAACTAAATTACACTTCCATATTACCTGCCTTTGCTTCCATCTTCAGTATGAAACTTAAAATCTAAGTTGTTTGGTGAATTCATCGTCACATGTATCTCAACAATTACTTTCTCCTTATCAGAATTGTTTTTCTTTGTGTTTTCAGAATTTTATTCTTGAGAGTTTCCTATTTCTTCCAGAATGACCTTCCCTAGAGAATTTTAATCCATGGAATCCTATCAAGTTTTTTATTTTAACCCTTTGAAATTTGCAAGCAAGATCATTTCCAGTTTTCCTCTCTTCTATCACAAAATGTAATATGGTATGGTCACTTCCGGGAACCAGAGAATCAGATCCACTTTATGAAGAATGAAATCATTATTAAAGTCAACAAACTGGGGATTTCCAGGAGCCAAGATGGCGGAGTAAGAAGTAAATCACTCTCACTCTCCTTTATCGACCTCTAAAATCCCAGAAAATATCACCCCAGAAAAAACCCTGGAACAGCAGAAAGACAGGGTGCAACAGTCTTTTAACCTGGGAAGCTTGGGGGATTAAAAGGAAAGGTCCCTCTCACTCTGGTGGAAGTGGGGCAGTATAGGAAGGAGGCATCCCAGCAAGCCCCACCTTGGCAAACCAGCGGGAGATCCTGAGCCCCAGGGTGGTGGAGCAGGCAAGCACCAACACCAGAACCCCCCTAAGTGTGTTGGCACATGCAGGGGAACCAGGAGGCAGGCATCCTCCAACAGCCAAACCTTCTGGTGCTTCAGAGCAGCTGTCCTCCAGGAGTCAGACCTCTCTCCACCCCAAAAGCTTCAGTACTGCTGACCCCAGGTCAGCACCAGGTAAACTGCTGGACCCTTACAGTCTCCAGTGCCCACTGTGCTCCAGCAGAGGAGCTCAACTTTAAAAGTCAGGAAACAGGCAAATATCATGAGCAACAAGCAGAAACAGATAATGACCATGGATTCTTACTACGGGGACAAGGAAGATCAAAACACAAATTCAGAAAAGGACAATGTGTCCATATACCCACATCCAAAACTTGAAAGGGGAATATGAACTGGTCTCAAGCCCAAAAAGCCTTCTTGGAAGAGTTCAATAAGGATTTTAAAACTCAAATAAGAGAGATAGAAGAAACATTGGGAAAAGAAATGAGAGGTATGCAAGAGAGAGTCAACAGTTTGGAAAAGGAAGGACAATAACTGACTGTAGAAAACAAGTCCTTAAAAAGTAAAATGAGCCAAATGGAAAAGGAGGCACAAAAGCTAATTAAAGTCAATAAATTGTTACCTCCCATACTTTTGAAAGTAAGAGCTCCAATAGTTGTCTGGAATTCCATCGCTACTCAATCAAGCCAACTTGCCATGCTTATGGTTTCCCAAACTTCTCATATTTTATCTTTCTGCCCAACTGGTCTCCAATGACAAAACTACTTCTTTTTCTGCTCCCATTACTCTTCAGCCCAAATGTTCTCTACCATGCTTCTCAGCTTTGCTTCTTAGATTGCCTTGCATTGAGTATATCTTCTTAAAATACAATATTACTCAACTTCCCCCCTCCATACACATGCAACTTTACACAAAACCAAAAAACTTATCCTATATTTTGTTTTGTGATAAGGTATATACACCTTTCCAAAGCTATATTCCACTCATTAGTCTCATTTCACTAAATCTAAGAAGTCATATTTTTTTCTCCCAGTGTTTGAATCTCCTTTCTTGGATTTTGTCACCTATGAACTTTTATCTGTCTTCTTACATTATTCTACTACTCTTTATAGTACCTAGCTCCTTCCCTCTATCCTTTTTTTCAACCTAAAGATGTATTGATAAAATTTGTAAGACACCAGAAATTTACATTTTGACATGCCTTGTTAGGTTCATGGCTGAGTCATTCTGTGGTCTGAAAGTCATGTTGCAACCTATATGGCAACTAACAAGTTTGACAGAAGCGTAGAACTCTGGGATGCAGGTAGTCAGGGCTACCCTTCGTTCAGAACAGAGGTTCTTAAACCTCTTCTGGAACATGCCCCCTTTGACATTGTCTAGGGACGCCTATGGATCCCTTCTCAGAATAATGTTGTTAAATGCATAAAATAAAATATATAGGATTAAAAAGGAAACCAATTACATTGAATTACAATGATCAAAGTATTGTGGAGGGGCTTATTTTGTTTTTTGTTTTTTTAATTTTAAAGTCTAGATTCAGAGTTCCTTCTCTGGAAGAAAGGTACAACCTAACAAAAGAAAAGGCAAAATACTAAGAGGAACAAAGCACCATCCTCCCACTACCAACATACAAAGAAACCTTAGGTATCCTACATCTTTGATTAGACTCTGCCAATTCTCCATGAAGCTCCCAAATTCCAAAGGCCAAAGGGAGAGCAAAAGAAGCCAGGAGACCTGTGCTGCCACCTGGTGGCTCACAGTACAGTGTAGCAATCTTCTCTGATATCACAAAAGCTAAATATTGATTTCTTGCTCTAACAAAGTATTCCAGGAGAGGCCACTAGGTGCATCATCTGGTGACAAGTTGGAAAAGTACCACCAACAAATGTGTTGGGCGCTCCTCGTGACACCTGGCCATAAAACTAATTCATCCAAGACAAAGACCAAACTGAAAAACAAACGGCAAAGAGATGAGAAGAAAAGGAGTAGATGAAGAGGGTTCAGCACATATAAAAAACTTTCAAAGGGGAAAAGGCTGTAGAAAAAGATGTAGTCAAATGGACCTATCTTAGGTGTTTCTGCTGAATGACAGAAGATAACAGGCTAGAAGACAGACAGAAAGAGACAAGTTACTATCCTACAATGAAGAAAGGGCTATGATCAGCCAGGCCTCTCACTTCCTTGAATCTAACAGCTTCTAGTTAGAACAGAGGTGCAGCCAAGGGAGGCAGAAAACTTCAGACCAAGTCCAATCATAGGAAAGGAAATATGTTTTTAAAAAAATCTTTGGAGTCCTTAAAGTCCTTCTACAGAGAAGACTTTTGTGCTATAAAAATCTTGACCAAGTCACAAGGCTGTAAGAGATCTAGGGCAGTATCTCTGTTACGCCAGCCTTAGATCTTAATCCTTGACTCAGATTGGGGAAAATTGCTACACCTTCCTCCCCACATCCCTAGAGCCACAGAAACAATGGGCACTGACCAAGTTTCCACAGTGAAGCCAAGACTTGCCTTGGTGTGGGGCCTTCATAAATTACCAGGCCCAGAGCATTCACCCCACAGTGAAAGCATGGTTGTAGCATCTCATGTTAGACCTCATGCCTCTCTTACCTAAAATCCTCCAGCTGTGATTTAAACTCATTTCCTCAGTGATTCAGACCATAGTGAAGAAAAACGGTTACCACCTTCAATGTAAGGATACAGCTTTCGTCTTCCTTTCTATTTTCCCTTAACTTAGTTTTTCTAATTCCTGTAACAATTACTTTGAAACTTTTCAGCATAAAGAGAATGATTAGGATAGAGTCTTCAGATTGTGCCAGAGAAAAAATTTTCAACCTCAAGGAATTGATTAAAAAAAACAAAAACACAGAAGCAGTTATGTGTGCCTCAGTTCCAATGCAGGTACCAAGGCTTACATGGGCCTCCAATAGCTTCCTGCCTACACCCATGCCCAAGATCCCCCAGTGCCCTTTGCCTCAATACCTCCAAACTTACATCCTTGAATCAAGCCTCCCTCCACCACAACGAGGAAAGAAATCTGGAGTCAATGAGACAGTGCTGCTTTAATGCTTACTGGGTTTTGAGTACAGCAGAGTCAATCTGCCCCACTCTGCCTGAGGAACCAAGAATCCTTCCTTGGGAATAGGCTGTACCAAGAACTCCACAAAGCAGTCTTGGCCAGCTGGGGCTTCTTCTACTTCCAGGTTTACCACACGGTACATATTAGTATGGGCTAGACCCAAGAACGTGGGCTCTTCTGAGTCCAGCAGCTCCTTTCTACAGGAATAGTTCCCTCCCCGATGGTAGATTCGGAAGCCATAGGCTTGAGGTAACAGGTAGGACCAGCAGAGAGTGCAGCTGAGAAGAAGCTTTATTTTGAACCTGTGTAATTCTGAGTGGATATGCTGCCAGCAGGTGTGGGAGGCAGTTAGGTCCCGGACCTGGGACAAGGGTGTCATTAGGCTGTTTGCGTCCACTACCTGCCAAAAGAAAGAAGGTTCAGAATATCCCCTTAATGTCCCAAGATGGGAAAAAAGAGCCCTGTGCTATTTTCAAGTTGGGCACCCCTCTCTCTGAGACAAGGGATATTACTAGCAAGCTTTGTAGTTTGTTCCCAGTTTTACAGCAACATCATGCCTTTTCCTTGCAAGTTCAGCATAAGCCCTTAACAGGTTGAGCCCCCAGGACCCCAAGTTTCCTTTCTACAAGTCTTAGAGCAGAAATCTTCACACTTAGGACTCCTCACCTGGATTTCTCCAAGGCGGCAAGTAAAGTTTTCATCCTTCTGGCTGCCCAAGGGGCGTGTGAAATTAACAAAGATGTCTTGCAAAAAGCAGCTCTGAAGATTCACTTCATAGCAGCTGTAGAGAGGGCAGAGACAAGCTATGAAGACATAGGAAGAAGGAAGGGCTTCTATGCCGAGGAGAATCCCCTACGACTTCACTGAGTGACTAAACCCCAGCTCAACTGCTCATGCTGCTAACTGCTTACCATGACCCAGTCCTATAGTAGCCATGGAAGACGGGGGTTTGGAAGCAAAATGACAAAGGCCCTGAGCCAGGGCCTAGGACTCCAGAGATAAGTTAATTACACATGTAATGAACTAGGACCTATACCCTGCAGCAGACTAGAAACCTGCTGGACAGGGTTGTTCCAACAGGCAAGAATGACTAAGCCTAGGAGTTTCCCCACCACCCTCCAGTCCTGGGAATTCTCAGCTTGGAAATCCTTATACCCACTCACCTCTAGCCCATCTTCATGGTAGGCCAGCCCCTTTCACAGTGCAACACACCCTTGGGGGAGGGGGACTCACCGATGGATCCAGCCCCCGTCGAACTGCTGGCTGCATCTACCAACCCACCTGAGCAGCTTGGCTGGGGGCATCTGGAGAGGTCGGGGAGTGTGCCTAGTGGTTGGCCCTGCTAGAGAGAAAAGTCAGGGAAAATATGAGGCTCAATTCGATTTTTCCAGCCAAATCCTCAAATCAAAAATGCCAAGAAGGAAAGAACCAGGAACCAGGAAGAAACTAGCCAGGAAGTCAAAACTTCCATTCTTGAAGAAGCTGTCACATTGGGGGCATCTGATCTCCCTTCAGTAAAACTGAACTTTGAATAAGAAAATCACTCAGTAATAGGGCTCCCCACCTTCTCATCTACTCCTTGTCACTTTATCTGCTCACTCCCAATGACACACCCAGTTGGAGGTACAGCTTTTTGAGCTCAAAGATGAATAAAGTCCTGGACTGTTGGGATTAATCTAAAAAGAAAAGTACAAGTGAATCCTTCCTCTAGTCTACTTCTGATATGATCATTCTGGGACATGTTGTCCTTACCTGTAGAGTCCACTAAGAACTCTGCTACTGCCTGAAGGAAGGAAGAAGGTATAGACAATTTAGCTGAGACCTTAATACCCACTGCCAGGGCCCCGTGAGTCCCCTGCCAACACTCTTTCCACCCTGCTGGTCATCCAAGTCCTTTCAGACCTTTGCTTCCAGAGATGACCACAGAAGCCCAGAGGGAAGAAAAGACATCAGAGGAAAGAAGTTTAGTGAAGGTAAAAGAGAGACTTGTCCTGGTTTCTTACCATGTACAGATGAGATGCCTCCAATGTTACATCTTCTAACATCCAGGGTGGAGAGTTCCAATGCAACAGTGATATCTGTGCGCCCTTCCAGTTTGTATATCAGGGACAGATAAATTTTTGGTGGTGCTGGGACCTGCAGAGAAAAAAGCCTAGAGGAAAAAAATTAGGCAATGAGAGGCCTTGGAGAAACTCTACTAAGATATTAGGCTCAAGTCCCTTGAGCCACAAAGATACCTGAACACTGTAAACCCTAGGATCTCTACCTTTCCCTTCCACAATTTAGCTGTTGGGCTAATGATGGCTACTATACTAGTTCTAGTTACAACCATGACTTTGGAAAGTCATGAGGAAAACCAGGGCTTCCTCCAACCAAGGCACAATATATGCTGAAAACCTTTATCTGCCCTGGCCCTCTAGCACTTTGTGCTACTGGGTGGGCCAGCTAAGCAGCCAGCACAGAGTCAAAAGAGACATTGAAAAGTCCCTAATCCCTGATCATTCACCTACCTCACAGCTACCTTCCCAGTGTTGGAAGGAATCATTCCATGCACGAGAAGGGAGCTTCCTCCATTCCAGGCATCCATTAAGCAGCTGTGAATCCTCACCCAACCAGACTCACTTTCTAATGTATGGGTTCCAAAGATAGGCTGGATTTCCTGAGCACTCAGGTGGTACCAGGGTCCTATTGTCTCTTCCTAAAAGGAAAAACCAGAGGCAAGGAGAGTATTCTATGATGTTATGTAGGACAAAGTGGACAGAAGGAATGGACAGGGATCACAGTTGGATATCAATTCTATTCAGATCACAAATCCTACTCACACAAAACAAACCTCCCCTCCGTTTTTCACAAATTTATGGAAATCAGAAGACAAAAGGGAGAATGCTTCCCCTTGCAAAAAGTAAAACAAGTTATAAGTAATAGAAGGGAAGGCGCATTGGCTAGAGTACAAAGCAGGAAGGGGCATATCTGGAAATTACTGTTATGTAAAGACAAAAAGCACCAATTAATTTTTTGTAATTCAGTACAAGCAAGAAACTCTTGTTCTACCCTCAACCCAGCATGACTTCAAGAGAACAGGAGAATCACAAACACTCCACACACCTGTCCATAGGAGAATCTCCGTGTTCCCAAGCCCAGACAGAATGAGGTGACAAAGGGCAGGGAACAAATGCTGTGAGTGGGCAGATATTGCTCCAGCAAACTCCAAAACCTACATGGAAACATGTGGGTGCAGGAAGAACTCAAGAAATGTAATAAAGAGGAGACTCAGTATACCCTCAATCTCAACCATTCCATCTTATAGTTTTCCCAGACCCCATCCAAGACGAACTTATACTTGCCTTGAAATATCTTTGATAAAAGTCTGGTATCCAAGCTATATAAGAAATTGATACATATAAAAGACCAAAAGCCACTGTTCAATATAAAAGTACCCCAAGAAGAAGAACAGTGTGTTTATAGTTTATGAGGTTTTACCTCACACCTATGAAACTGACAAAAATGATAAAAAACAGAAATAGTTGAATTAGAGGGACTATGGGCCAACAGACACACTAATACACTGCTGGCAGAGCTGTGGTTTGGACCAATCATTCCGGAAAACAATTTGGAATTATTCAAGAAAACTCACTAAGCTGTTCAAAGCATTTGGCTCAGAAATCTCACAAACAGGAATATGCCCAAGGAATCAATGACATAAACAAACGTTTTATATATACTTATATTTATGTGTGTTTTATATATACCTATATTTTTATATGTGTGTATGTATATATGTGTGTGTATGTATGTATATACACACACACACATATATGTATGTATGTATATATATACATATATATAAACAAAACAAAATATTTATAACACTCTGTGTGATAGCCAAATATAACTTCATGCTTCCTCAACCACCTAGTAGCTTCATGCACCAGAAATGCCAGTCTGAGGGAAGTGGTTCCTCAGTCCCCGACCCATCATCCATCCCTCACTGCTTTTCCATCTCTTTCTAGGACATTCCAACCTAGGGGCAGCCAAGCTGTTTGATTTGCCTAGAAAAAAATAATCTGAGGTCCCCTTCTCTGACCCACTGATCTACTACTAGAAGCCCCAAGTGGGACTAAAAGCTCACCTGTCCTGGTTCTGGAAGAAATCCTTATTATCCAAGCACTCATACACCCAGCCAGGAGCAAAGAGCGCAGCTGAGAACCCATGCTTCCGGATCAGCTCTAGTGACTACAAAAAGACAGAAGGCAGAGAAAAAGACTGGTCATATGAAAGTTCATCCACTGCCTTTTCTGAGGCTAAGGCTACAGATCAGGATTCTCTCAGCATCTGAGTAAGAAGCAATGGGTCTTTAATTCCTCATCAAACATGCACAATGCAGTCCCCTATTTTCCATCAGTCTGTTCTGAAATTTTCACACCCTATTCTGATGAGCTCCTGCGTTTCTGTAGCTCTTTGAGAGCAGGTACTGTTCCACTTTTATCTTTGTATCTTCCACACCCAGCACAGTGCCTGGTACACCGATAGAACTCATAATGCTTGTTGGTTAAATGACCATCTCTTGTTGAGATTCATGCAGAATCCTATCTGAGCATTCTGTAGTTTCACAGATTTGCCATAAGGGGGCACTGCAGGGTGGAAGAAAGCCAGAAGGAATGTCCAAAGTGTACAGGAATGCAGGAAACTCATACCTCATTACATTATCAGAATAACTGGGCATAAGAAGAATGTTCTGTGATGGCATTACTTTATTCATTTAAAGCTTAATTAATGACTGATGACCTCCTTATAGAAAAAGAAAAGGGATAGGATTGACGGTTCAAGAGACAGATTGTTTATTTTTCTCTCATGAGGTACATCAACCCCCAACCTCCCTTTTTTTTTTTTGCTGCCATAAGTTGTACTGCCAGAAACTCATAAGCAGCCTATCATTTCCCAAAACCAAATACCCCAGGTCATCACCTAAATTGACTAAGGAATTAAAAAATATAAAAATACTCTTAGCATTCTTCAAGTCTGCTCTGCTGTCCTTAAAAAATACAAAAAAAGTAAGAGCTAGTCAGAATGGCTATAAGACTGGTGGTCCAGGCTACTAGACCTGCACAAGAATTTATCATAGGATCATAGATTCAGAGTTAGAAGAGACCTCATTTAATCCAACTCCCTCATTCTATAGATGAGGAAACTAAGGCCCAAAATGGTTAAGTGACTTTCTTAATGTCATAGAAGCAATGATAAGGGACAGAGGCAGGATTTGAACCTGAGACCTCTCACTCCAAATCCAGCACTATATCTAGCACGACTTCTAATGATCTGACAGTCAGGATTCATAGAGTCATAGAATAGAACTAAAAGAGGCTTTAGAGATTGTTTAGTCTATCCCTACCCCTTCCCCCAGCTTCCCCACCAGTCTTCCTTTTCTCAGAGAAGAAAAAAGACGTGCCTAAAGTCTGGGTCTGGAATATAGGTCCCCAGACTCTCAGTCATCCAGGGCTGGGGTGAGCCCTGTCACCCCTATGCTGGGTAGCCCCATAGGTCAATGGTCTCTAAGTCTCAATTTCTCTCTCCTAAGAAGAATAACTGGCACTTTCCTCCTTCAAGGTGAAGGGAAAGGTGAGAAAGACAACCAATTTGAAAGAGCCCTTAGAGAGCTGCCCTTAGTTACCTAAAATGGTGACTAAGCCTCCTCCACCTCCCCAGTCTACTCACCTTATTTGTGTCAAATCCACCTCCCACGACATTTCCCCGGGCAAATATGTCCACTCCTACATACACATCTGCCTTTCGCCCCTCAAAGGATACCATGCGTTGCAGGTGTTCCTCCTTCCAGTTGTAATTGGTAAAGATGCCATCACAGGAGTCAAAGAATACCCTGGGAAGCAGCAAGAGACACAAAACAGGGGAAGGATCAGACCAGCCAGTCATGCCCTTTCAGCCTTTCCTGAGCCCTCTTGTTCACAAGGGCTCCCTTTCTTCCTGAAGTAGGGACTAGAGACAGGCTCCCTGAGAACCCACCTTGCCTTTGCAACCCAAATAATAGTATCTTACAGATTATAAGCTCCTAAAGGGCAGGAACTGTGTCTATAAATCACTCTCCATATAATTCTAAGTGCAAGGCCACAAGCAATTAGACCTTTTGATGATGATGAATCTAATCAGACTGTGCCTTCTCACCTAAAGTGGCCACAAATTCAAACCTCTCACAGGTCACAGCCATTGCTGAGTTTCAACACACACACACACACACACACACACACACACACACACATTCACTCACTTATANTGCTGAGTTTCAACACACACACACACACACACACACACACACACACACACACACACACACATTCACTCACTTTG
>NW_020955190.1:30553-47140 GCF_900497805.2 Vombatus ursinus | reverse complement strand
GGCAAATGGCCCAAAGTTTTTTGTTTGTTTTCTTTTTTAAGTAGTCCATCTCCCCACAGGAATGAAAAGTATTAATATTCTTTACAACCAACCCACAACACATTATAATTGGCCTATGCAAGTAGTTATGCTTAAGGGTAAGGCAAATTAAGAAATGCCCCACTTCCCCCAAAGGTAGATAGAATTCTTTTGGGTGGGAAGCCTGAATGTCAGCTAATGAGACCTGGAAAGGCCAGGATGAAGACCAGATCCTTCTTAGAGCTGCTCAGTTAATCTGGCAACTAACTTTGATCCATAACATTAGTCATTCTTACTGGGTTGAGACTGCAATCTATTCCAATCTCCTTTCACTCTTCTGCCCACATTCAGGAGACAAGGAAAACAGAGACTAAGTTGCCATTGTTAAATCAACTCACCTATTTCTTTCATTCAATTCATTTTGCCAGTTTAGCTGTCCATCCTTCACTACACTATCATACCAAATCACCAATCCACCTGGTACATATTGGTGTAACTGGTCAGTCAAGTATCGCAAGAAAAAAGGAGTGTTCCCCACTGCAGGTGCCTGTGAGAAGGGGGAAAGAGAAGATTTGACATTGTCTGAGTTGAGTGCAGTTTAGAAAGGGCTCTAGGTAATCGCACTCTTCTCTCAGGATAGGAAGAAAACCACTACTAAGAGCTAAGCTGCCTACACTCTGGCCATCATCCCTATCTTCCCCATCTCCCCTACCCCTACTCCCAACCACCACCAAATTTTACACTCTGCCATTGGGGCACTGGTCACTGACAGGTGACTTGTCTTGCCCATACCCAGGGCTCCATATTGCTTCACAGCTATGTCACTATGTCACCACCACACATATCTCCTTTCTCTGCACTTTTCCAGCTCCCCTTTTTGTGCTTTCTTTTTCATAAGAACATAAGCTCCTGGAGAGCAGGGACTGTCTTGCTAACTTGCTTTTGTTTCCTCAGCCTTTAGCATGATGTAGCACATAGTAAGTGCTCTATAATAAATGCTCTATCTATCTATATGTCTATCTGTTTGGTAGAAAAGAACACACAAGACTGTGGGTAATACGAGGCAGAAACATATACGACAGAAAAGCAAAAAGCTACTAATGTCTGGAGCCCACAATATGCCTACTCAGAGTAACGGGGCTAACTCTCCTAAAGAAGGGATGAAGAGGGATAACAAACAGTCAAGGGTATTACCTAATCCAATAAAAGAGGAGAAGAGGCCCCCAATCCAATCCAAGCATGACAGAGGTAGAGAAACAAGTGTCCCATCACAACTCAGACCCAGAGTCACAATAAGAGCTCAGCCAGGTAAGGTCCCTGGAGATACATAAGGAAAGTATGCCATTCCCTTCCATCAGAGAAAGCATCCTAGGGCTGAGGTGGCTCTGTCTGAGATGGAGGAGAATCTGCAGTAGGCTCTATGAGATGCTACAGTATTCCATCACAAAGAGTGGAGAAGAGAGTCAGGGGAGGGAAACAGGTTAAGAGACAGAAGTCAACGGTAAAACCCTGAGGGGAAAAATAAACTAGAGTAGGGTGGAAGGGTGGCTTGGGGAGAGAGGACCACACTCACGCTCAGTGGGTTCTCAATGTTGATCAGCCAGCCATCAAAGCGAAAAAACTGTGCAATGCGGACTAGCTGATCCGCCACCTTCTGGTAAGAGGATGGATCTCCAGACAAGAATTTCTCACAGAGCCGCCCACCTTCTGTCCACTCTGTGATCAAGGTCCCTAGAAGACAGGACAGAAAGGTTAGGCTCTCTGATGATGTGCAGATGAGAAGATAACTTGCTTAGCTGGAGTGGGTACAGCTTGTATGGAAATACCAGAGCTGCGACTTCAGAGGTAAATCAAAAGGCCACCAATGGGTCTGCTAATGAGTTCTGGCTAGGTAATGACAGCAAACGTGTATATTTTGCTACCTATTACTGTCTTCTGTGGTCCATCCAGATCGACCTGTGGCTCACACACACTCTATTTCCCATCCCAGTGTCCCCACACACACCTGGCATCAACTCCTTCATTATCTTTAATTCTCCTGCTTCCTTCAAACCTAAGCTTATGTACATTCCTACAAGAGGCCCTTCTTGACCCATTGGATGTTAATGTCTCCCCCAAAACCAAAATTAGCTTGTTTTTACTTTATATAAATTTTGTTTTTATTTATGTGGGCTCCATATTGAGCCCATATCCCATATTCCATCCATATTCCCCACCTCCCTCATTTTCCCCTGAACCAATTCTTATACTCTGCCCCTGGGGCACTAGTCTCTTACAAATGAGCTTTCACTTTGTCTTGCCCAGAGCCAGGCCCCCATTCTACTTCCAGACTATGTCCGCACCATGTTGCCACCACACAGACCATCTCTGCCCTCACCTTTCCAGGTCCCCTTCATGTGCTGTCTTCCCTTCCCTTCCCCAACAGAATGTAACCTTCTTGAGAAAAAGGGCTACTGTTCTGTTTTTGTCTCCATATTCCCAATGCCCAGAATAGTGTCTTACAATGTTTAATAAATGCTTGATTGATTAAAGTTTGTAAAAAATACTTTAGATATATTTTCTCATTTGATCCCTATAACAGCCTTGTGAGGTTCCTACAGTTATTACTGTAACCATTTTACAGGTAAGGAAACTAAGGCTGAAAGAGGTAAAGGTAAAGTATTGCCCATGGCCGTATAGATAAAGAAATGTTGGAAGCAAGATCTGAACCCAAGTTACCTCTGATTTCAAGGCCAGTGCTCTTCCCTCTATGCCATGTCACTTCCTCTAGTGGTAATAGTAGCTCATATTTATATAAAATTTTATGGTTTTACAAAACATTTTATTTATATGATCTCATTCGATCTTCACAACAATCTTGTTGTGTGGGTATTAGTATATCCATTTAGCAGATGAAGAAACTGAGGCACACATATGTTCAGGGACTTGCCTAAGGACCCAGAGAAAATAATGATAGAGAGTTAGGGGAACTTCGAAACTAGGTTTCTAACTTCAAAGGCAATGTTCTTTCTACTACATCACAGTTAAAGAAGCAGTGTGGAAAGAACATCTGGGTTCCAATCTTGGATCAGCATACATCCTTCCTGTATGACTCTGGGGCAAGTCATTTAAACTCTGCACCTGTTTCCTAATCTGTGAAATGAAGGAGCTGGACTTCAAGATCCCTTCTAGCCCTGTGAACCAACCTATTTATACACAATACCAGTCCACAACAACTGGCTCAATCTTCTCTTATTCCCACATCTGTCTGATCTGCTACTATGTACACTCTCTTTAATAATCAAAACCTAGTTCAGCCTGCCATCACGCTTACCTAGCACAGAGACCCCATGCTTATGGGCAGCATTGGTCCAGACCACTGGAGGGATGGTGACTGTGCGATGGCTGAAGTACACAAAGATGTCAATGAATTGCCAGTGGTAGAAGATGTAGGGAGACTCTGTCGTAGAGCCTTGAATAAACCTAGGTAAAGGAAAAGGATGAAGTCAAATCACAGGACACAAAATGTGAAACTCAATTCAGTTCAACAAGCATTTATTATGTGCAAACTATGTTCTAGGCACAGTTGGATAAAAAGACAAAACTAAGCTACTAAGGATAGGGAAAGATTTCATTGCTAAATAAAAAACAGTAGTGATCACAAACAAGTAAAATTAACAATTTTGATTAAAATTTAAAAGCTTTTGCTCAAACAAAATCAACACAGTTAGATTTGAAGGGAAACCTTTACAGCAGATTTCTCAGATATAGGTTAAGATATATAGAAACTTCAAATACATAAGAACAGTTCTGTCTCTGATTATATGATCCTGAGCCAGTCACTTAACTTCTCAGTTTCATAGGCAACTCTCTAAGATGATAAATAGCAGAGAAGGTGCCAAGGCAGTTTCCCCAGCAGGGTGTTTCCTATTGTGAAATCACAGGTTCAGTACCTATTCTCTATATAAGAACAAGAGCCATTCCCCAAAAGATAAGTGGTCAAATGTGAGTTTTCAAAAGAAGAAATGCAAGCAACTAGCAACCATACAAAAAATGCCCCAAATCACTGATAATAAGAGAAAAACTAACTAAAACAACTCTGAGCTTTCACATACTGGCAACAATAACAAAAGAAGAAAATAACAATTGCTATAAGAGCTCTGAGAAGACAGGTATACTAACACACCTTTAGTGGAGCTGCTAATTAGTTCAATCATTCTAGAAAGCAATTTGGAACAATACTCAAAAACCACTATACTCTTTGACTCAGCAATAATACTACTAGGCACATATTCCAAAGAAATCAAAGAAAAATGGAAAGGACCCATAAAAACAAAAATACTTTTTGTTGGAGCAAAGAATTGGAAACAAAGTAGGTGCTCATCATTTTGGGGTCTATGAATCTAACAGAGTATTATGATGAATGACAGATTCAGAGTAACCTGGAAGACTCATATAAACTGAAGAATAAAATGAGCAGAACCAGGAGAACAATTTATACTGTGACCATAATAATGTAAAAAAACAAAAAACAAAAAACTTTAGAACTTTGTTCAATGCAGTGAGTGATCATGATTTCAAAAGACTATTGATCATGTCTCTTGGCAGAAACAATGAACTACAGTTATAGAATAAGACACAGATTTTTAGACAAAGGCAAAGCCTTGATTTGTTTTGCATGACTATAATAATTTGTTATAGGGTAGGGTGAGTTGGTAGGAAATGACAGTGATGCCAAAACAAAAAAGAGAAAAAGCATCAATAAAATATAAACTACACAAAAGAAAAAAAGTCAAAAAGGAACACAAAGAGAGCAATTTTGTTACTTCCTTGTAAAATTTAACAATACACATTTTTGAAAACTATACATAATAGGTTTTTTGTTCATCTTTGCATACTGAAATATGTTTATAGATGATTAACTTAATTAAAAAGACAATTTTTAAAAGATGTTTGTTAAATAACTGAACTCATCCATGACCATTATGATTCACCCCTACTACCAAAATAATTCCCCAGAAAGCATCTTTCTTTTTGGGTTTGACATGCAAGATCACATGATCCGAGGCTTAGAACTGGAAGAGCCCTTCACTACCATCTAGTCCAACCCCTTCATTTACAGATGAGAAAACAAAGATACAGCCAAAGAGATTGTGTGATTTGTCCAAGGTCACACAGTACGTGCCAAAGTCATAAGTTGATTCCATTCTTCTGACTCCAAGTCCAGTACAACTTCACTGTACCACACTGCTTTTCATTAATGGAAGATATCTTTCAAATTTGTAATAATGACAATAGATAGACAATAATAGACAACAGACAAGAAAGTGGGAAATTCCAAAATTCATTCAGGTAAAGTCTCCCTATGTTCTATAACAAATCTTGCATCAGTCAATAAAAGCTAGGAAACTCAGGAAAGATTGTGAAGCTATGGAAGGATGGTTAATTAAATGAATCAAGAGAGACAGCAAGCCATAGGATTATAAAATCAACAGAGAATAGCCTAACTTACCCCAAAACCCAAAACTAGTTAGTTGCAGAGGCAGACCTAGAACCCATGTCTTCTGACTCCCAATTCAGCACTTTATTAACTACATCTCATTGGTCTCTCAGTTTAACTGTTTTATTGGGTGAAGTGGGAAAATTAACTCACCTGTCACCTAAGTAACCGCCCATCATGTCATGGCACACCAGAGTCCGAGGTCTCTGGCTTTGAAGTGAGGGTTGGCGATCTGCTAGGGGTATCATAGCAATGTTAAAGGCATCCTCACTACCTGGTGTCCATGCCAGAAGCTCCTCCAGTGAAGAAAAGTAAAAGCTGACAGGTTCAGTGGTGATCTTGTCATAGTTTCTAACTGAACAGATGAGAGACACATTGAGTAAAGACACTGAAATGTAACTTTGAAATTGAAAAAGAACAAACAGATGAAATCTTGAGAGGAAGCCATTAAGGCAGGAGTTCTCAATCTTTTTTGTGTGTCAGGGACCCTTTAAGCAGTCTAATAAGGCCAAAAGACCCCTTCTCAGAATGTTTTTAAATGCATAAAATAAAATATGTAGAATTACAAAGGAAATCAGTCATAGTAAAATACAGTTATCAAAGTATTTAAAAAGCAAGTTAATGGATCACAGATTAAAAATCCTTGCCATAAGGCCTGCAAAAGTCAAACAATGTGCACAGCTTCAGGTTTTCTCACCTGGCAAGGGAGTTGGCTTAAAATTGATCACCTCTCGAAAGACTGGATTCTGGCTGTCTTCCACACTTTAGCAAAAGAAAAAACACCAAGAAGCTATTAGTACAAAATGGACTAGGATTAAGATAGAAGAAATCTTTCTCCTTGAATTTTCTAGTCCACAAACATCCTGCAAAGAAATTCAACCTATCTTCCCAAATTTTGTACAATCGCTCACATTACATAACACATTTCAGTATATTGGCAACCTGGGTCAAATACTAGTTGATTGATTATGAGACTTCTGGGTGATTCTAACCTTCCTCTGCTCATTAGATATCATGTCCTCTAAAATAGCCAACCCAGAAGACTTACTCCAAATGACTAAGGCCAGGTTATATCATAGTAGAAAAACTGCCTTCAAAAGGCACTGTGCTAAAGTACTAGAAAAAAAGGAAAAAGACAGTCTCTGCCATTAAGTAATTTACAATGTAATGGGGGAAGAAAATACAGAAAAGAAAGCTGAAAAGGGGGAGCGAGGAGGTATTGACAGAAAGAGACTAGGAAGACTTGGAGCCATTGCCACACCCAGCTTAAAATACCCTCAGATAGATTCTTTTTTTGTCTGTCTTATTAGAATGTAGGCTCCTTGAGGATAGGACTCGTTTATTGCTTTCTTTTTTTTTCTGTGTCCCTAATGCCTAGCAAAGTGCTTGGCATATTTCAAAAATGCTTATTAATTAATGTATAGGCTGAAGGAAAATGTGATGTCAATAATAACATTAATAATTCACTTGTGAACCTGAGTGACTAGAAGGATGCTGGACCCCTCAACAATTACCAGGCAGTTTGGAAGATGGGTAGAAATATAGGATAATGACATCTGTCACAACCCATCTATGCCTGCTCATTGTGTAGGAGGCCCGCCGTCCTATGCAAAATGGGAAGGGGGACAGGGGCTTTAGAAAGTAGGTAACTCACCTATCTTCCAAGATACCTATGATGCTCTGGGCAGAGATTAAGTATGTTGGGGTGGAGGCGGGCAAGGGAATCAATTTTTCTACAGGCACATACAGAGTTGCTGCTGTGGAATTTCATACTGGTTAGGTTATAAATGCCCTAAGGGATCAAAGCCCAGCTCAGAAGGGAAAAGACTGCACAATGCAGAGACAGGGTAGAGTGGGGGAGTGTCAAAGATTCAGGGTAGGTATCGGAGTTGGAGACAAACTTTAGCAATCACTATTACAGGGAGAGTGGTTTGCAACCCATTTCCCATCCTCATTTGGTTGATCATGTCAGGGGTCAGGGCTGAGCCCTAATTTTTGAGACCAGTGACCTAGAAGACAAGAAGACTCTAACTGGGACTGATATCATTCATACTAGATAAACTGAGCCACAAAATGTCAGAGATAAAAGGGACATTGGGACTAATCTACCCCCTTCCTTTTACAGATGAGGACATTGGAGCCCTCTTGCAGGGACTTGTCCAAGGAGTCAAGGAGTAAATGGCAGAGTTAAAAAGGGAACCCATCCAGGTCTCAGAAAGTTTACAAATAGAAACCAACAACCTAATTCAGCGGCCTCACATAACAGTTAAGAGCACAGAATTTGAGGCCAAAGGGTCCTAGATTCTAGTGCTGGCTCGGCCACTAACGAACTCTGACCTTAGAAAGGTATATTAACTTGTTCTGAGCCAGGTTAATCATCTGACAAATGATGGAGGACTGGTGAATCTCTAGGCTCTCTTTGGCGATCCTAAGTCACAATTCAATAGCCATCCCCTCACTTGACGAATGAAGAAACTGACATTCAGATAGGACGGACAACCCTATGGTCATACTCGTTCAAACGGGTTTTTGTTTTTGGGTTTTTTTTTTGTTTTTTTAAATGCAAAACCATTAGGTTGTCAAAGAGGGGAAGGGGAAAGCCCGGGCGGTGTGGCCTGGCCTAGCTAGGCTTGCAAGCACGGGATCAGAGGCTGGAGGAGAGGAGGGGGGAGCCGAGCGCCGCGCGCCAGGAGGAAGAGATAAACGTCCCTTCCGTCAAAGCGTCGCACGCTCTCGGCCTCTCCCTCCCAACCCCCACCCCGGCTCGCCACATCCCATCCGGAGCTGTCTCCCGGATGCCCTTCACCTCCGCCCGAGCCTCCTCGGCGAGGGCTGCGGCTTCTGCTTCGGCTCCGGCGGCTCCTCCTTCTCGTCGGCCGCCGCCGGCAGGTGCGGGCTGCGCCGCCTCGTTGTTCCGTGCCTTGCACTCCTTGCCGACGACTCCATTGGGTCTCCCGGGAGGCGCCTATCACAGTTCCCCAGATCAGCCCCAGTGAGTGGCTGGACTCTCGGCGCGAGCTTAGAGGTCTTCGCTCCGGCCAATGGCGCCCTTCGGCCCCGCCCCCTGCCGACCGGGCCTCCAATCAGGAGCTCCCAAACACCCCAGGACCCACACAGATCCTCAGAGAGGGGCCAGGATGGTGGGGGGGGGGCCTCGGGGGAGGACCTGGGCTCCTGACGCTACCCTGCTTCTTGAACTCTCTGAAGGTACTCTCTGAGGAAGTGATGAATGGATGAATGAATATATGAATAAATGAATGTGGGGGCGAGATAGTGAAAAAGGGTTA
Source organism: Vombatus ursinus (assembly GCF_900497805.2). Classification (NCBI taxonomy): domain Eukaryota; kingdom Metazoa; phylum Chordata; class Mammalia; order Diprotodontia; family Vombatidae; genus Vombatus; species Vombatus ursinus. The sequence goes on along the minus strand of NW_020955190.1, from coordinate 38,356 downwards.
TGTCTAAATAAGTTGGGATGCAGGTTCCCATTCTCCTGTTCCTAAATCCTCAGCACCCCCAGTTTGGGAAGCTGAATGTCCAAGCTGTCCTGGAAGACGCCCAAGCCAAGCTGAGTTGTGTATATTTATTGTGACTGGCTTTGAAATGTTTATGAGGCGTCCAGCCCTGGAATCTGAAGGCTATCTTTCCTGTCATCCTGACCTCACTGGAGCTTGCAATTGGATCTGGGTGGTGGTCGTGCTGTGCTTCTGCTTATCTTGGGAGGAGAAATAAAGATTCAGACTTCTTGAAAGCAGGCGGCTGCCTAATGATGAGGGGAAAGGAGGAAGAGAACCCTTATGATCTCTCCACTTTGTACAAAGAGACTTTGTACCAATGGTTAGAGATGGAAGAGATCTTAGCAACTAACGATGCAGGGTGGTAGGGTGGGAAAAGATCATCATTAAATTTTAGAGTACCTGAATTTAAATGGAAATTTAAATCTGGAATTTAATCTCTGGACATTTTATACCTGTATGACCTTGGGTCAATCACTTAACTTCTCCGGGTTTTAATTTCCTGTCTGTACGTGGAGGAGAGTGAAGGAAATGACCTCTGAGGTCCCTTCCTGCTCTAAGTCTGTGAAACTATGATAACATGATCTCTTAGATCCCATACAGCTCTAGATGTATTAATTAATTGTTATTATAATTAATATGAACCATGTGAAGGAAAGGAAACAAGCATTTATTAAGGGTCTACAGTGTACCAGGATCTTTGTAAATATTATCTCATTTGATTCTCACAGTAACCTGAGAGGTAAGTATGTTATCCTCATTTTATAGTCGGGTACAGAGGTTAAGTAACTTGCCCAGAATCACACAGCTGAAAAGTGTCTGAGGTCAAATTTGAATTGAGGCCTTCCTAACTCTAAGGCCAGCACTCTATCCACTGTAACACCTAGCTGCCTTTAACAATGGAAAGCAGAAGTTCCCAAACTTATTTGGCCTACTATCCCCTTTTAAAAAAAATTACTCAGTTCCCACCTGGAAATCTACTTTCTTTAACCTTTCAACAGTTTTTTGAAATTTGCATCATTTCAAAAAAATATAATTTTTTAAAATGATGCATCTTAAATTTAATAATTTATTGTAAATGTATGGGTTTTTTCCTGCATTGAAATTTTGATGACACAATATTGCATCATGTGACTATATAGTATTGTATTCCTGCCAATGCACACTGGACTTCCTGACAATGTACCACAAGCCTGCCTGCCAGCACTTGCTTGTTAAGACCTGTCAGGGGACTTGACCAAAATTGGTTATAACTTGCATTTTGTGAGTTTATTTGGAAAATGATGTAATCACTACAACTTTAACTGTATTACACAACAGATGAAACATGTATGAACAGTTTTTCAAAATTCTCTTCTTTCCTTATGCTTCCCCAGGCCCTTTATTTTTATTCAATGCCCCCCAATTGTATCCAAGGCTACTACTGTCCCCCCATCATTCCAATGTCCCCCGGGGGTGGTATCACCCAGTTTGGGAAGCTATAAAAGGTATCAAGCAGGCCAAACTGGCTTCTGTGGGTGCCCAGAGCTAAACAGAGCAGGTTAGAGATAGAGGAGTCAAGAACCAAATAGAAGTTTAATTTCAAAGTGAGGGAAATGGCTTGCAAGCAAAGATACATGTGCTGGAGCCCCTCCCTGGGTGTGTAGGGGGAACTGAGGCAGTGTGGGGAGATCTCAATACTTATTCCAATGGTTGCACAGTGAGCTGTAGCATTGACAATGAGGGGTAAAAGCAACAATGTGATAAGTTGGATTCATAGTAGGGCTTCATGACATTCTGGTCATGAATGATACAGCAGGTGCTTGTCCAAGCTCAGAGAACACCTGGTGCTGATCAAAGAAACAATAATTATATGAAACAATTCCGAGATTTTGCTGTAGCTGAGATCAACCAGAGTGAGCACAGAGGAGTGTTGTTATGCCTAACTCAGGGCACAGCCTGTTTGCTGGGCTTAGCTCTGGAAAACAGTGTCTCCTAATATCTTAATATTTGCCCCTTTTGGCCAAAGGGAGGGGATCTGAAAGAACCCCTACCTTTCTGGCCAATAAAGGAGAGGCCAGTTGGGCCAGGATGAGATGTTGCCCAGGGCTTAATTCCTTGAGGGGACCTATCAGGGAAGTATGTCCCAGGTATCATTGCTAGCCATTGTTTGCTGACAAGCAGAAGGAGAGAGGGGAGCCAAGAATGTAGAGAGAGAAAATGCCAACATACTCTTGAATCAGGGCCTTGGTGGTTAGGGACATAATAAAAGAGAAGAGGGGAAAAAAAAGTAGGACAGCATACTCAGCCCTCATACGGAATGTTAGGACAGCTGTCTCGTTTGGGTGTCAGCTGCTTCTGGGTCTGTACTAGATGAACTTTGAAGTCCCTAGAGGGTTCTGCTGTCCACTCAAGAGCAGGACCTTTCTTCATATGATCCAGGAGTCCACACCCACAAGTTTGGCAGCTGATAGTCAGAATGTAGTCAGAAGGACCTAGTAGGGGCCCTTAGAAACAATGATTGATTGATCAGTACTGGGCCAGTTTTCACTTGCACCAATATTTGGATCTGAGTTTCTGGTGAGCATAACATAGGTCCTTAGTTAAGAGTCTCTAAATAATACATCGAGATGATCCAGTTTCCTAGGTTAGGCTAGGTTAAAACAATGCAATAAAGTTTTTCTCACAATTCACATATTTGCATAATTACATTAAATCAGATACATAAGTACATTAAATTAGAAGTTTCATAATGGACTAGTACTGAGAAGGGATATTTACATGTCACCAGGGTAACCAACAAAGCTTAAACATAAACATCTAGAAACAAAAGACCAAAGCAATACAATTGTTATCACCAATAAAGTCTCCTTGCATCCTAGTAACCATTCTCAGTGTCCATTTAACTAGCATATTTTGAGTCCCAATTGTCTCATATAGTTATCTGGTCCCTAAATAGCTTTTCTTGAACAATATACTTTATTCTCAGGACAACTCTGAAGAGGGCTCCACCTCTCTGGGTCCAAATCTAGAGGTTCTTAGATAATTCTGCTAGTAACAAGACTTAATACAATTTAGTAAATTTAGTTCTCCAATCTTAAAACTTCAGAGAATTTCAGTTTACATACCATTTGCTATTTCCATCCTTACCTAAATATTATACCTGATAGAAGAATCTTCTAAAAACTCATGAGGGTCCAACAATAAAATGAGCTCTTCTGCCTTTTAAAATTATCAGACAGATATTTTAATAATGGGAAAATAATTTCACCTTCTTTACCATTATCTATTCAATTTGTGTGTAAAATCTTAATCCAATTTTGAGAACTTACTACTAAAATATACTCAAAGCCTGAATTTCCATGATAGAAAAATTATGGAAGCCAATCATATACATATGTTTATAATTCTTAGAGAAAACAATCTAATCCTGTTGCTTTCTAAAAATTTACTATTCCATTTAATTAGAAAACTTTTGGGGCAGCCAGGTGGCACAGTGGATAGAGCGCAGGACCTGAGTTCAAATCTGGCCTCAGACTAAACACTTGACACTTACTAGCTGTGTGACCCTGGGCAAGTCACTTAGCCCCAATTGCCTTAAAAAAAAAAAAACAAAAAAAAACTTTCATATTACATCTTTGTCTTATTACTTTGTTTAATCATTCCCTCTTAGGAGGATATCATTCCTATATTATAATTTGACCACAAATATAGGTTAAATAGTAAGTCAGAGATGTTCCAGTATCAATCTATTATTTAATAGATTTAGTATTGTACTTACAAAACTTCTTGATTATAGATATTTGCTATAAAAGGAAAAAGAGGGATATAGTTATAACAATGTTATTTATCATAACAGAAGGAAAAACTCCCTTAGCTCTGTTCAATTCCAGGCATAAGTCATATCTTACAGTGAGTCATATTAAAAGCAAGGCTCAAGATTAACCAGGTGGGAATTTTCCTTTTCAGAAAGGAACTAGCACAATGGGGAAATAAAATCAGGAGGATGTACTTAAGTGGTGCCTCATACCAAAACTTTTCCCAGATACAGTCATCCACCTTTAGCAGTTCCCAGACTATAGCACATGCCATTTACTATGATTGGCTTCATGACAATTCTGATAATGATCTCTGTAATCAAAGCTCAAAATAATAGTGAATTACAATCCCAGGAATTTTTATCTTAAATACAAAATTTTCACTAACCACAATTTAGGGCTTGAATATCTTCCCTGATGTTTCCCTAACAGTTAACATTTCATTTATCCTTTATTTATGAATTAAAACTACCCATATTCTGGGGCTTCAGCAGACAGCAAATACCTGATAGCTGACTCATCATTAATATCTTGAAGCTACCTCTTTAAACCACCATATACACTTTCATAATAGCCAAAAATTTCAAATGAAATTTGAATGCTATTACATGAAACTTATTATTATGTGCTTTATAACAAAATATACTTCATTAAATATTTGAGTTTTCAAATATCGATTTTAGTCACATCCTTTTAAAAGCCCAATTCATGTGTAATAGCATCCAGATTAAAAAGCTGTTTTATCTAACAGCATTTCTGTTACAATGGTCTCTCAAATTTCACAATATATGAGAATTTAGAAATACAATAATAACATAAACAATAAACTTCAGATGACATCAGTTGCATTTCCAAATTATCACATATAAAAATCATTAATTTTTTTTATTTTTGGCATTTTAAAACCACTTTAGAGTTATCAGATATGGAACAATTACATTCAATTAAAGAAATAATAATAATACTGTGCTCAGCATATGCCAGTCACTGTGTTAAGCACTTTACAATCATTATATTATTTTGATCTTCACAACAACCCTGGGAGGTGGGTACCATTATTATTTTTCTCTTTACAGATCAGGAAACTGGGGCAAATAGAGGTAATTTGCCTAAAAATTACATAGCTAATAAATTTCTGCAACCGGAATGTAATTCAAATTTCCCTACATTTTTCAAGCATTTTTTTTTTTCAGCACCTGTATTTGGGAATCTGATCTGAGATGAGAGGAGTTAACAGGGAGAGGAAAAGGGAGGGAATCTCTAAACTGAGGGAGTCACAGGAGACCTCTGGTTTAAATAATCATTCAAGAAAGGGTTAACAAGAGGTTGCTATAAAGTGCAAACTGTATACCTATCTTTTTTTCTTTCTTCACTCTGGGATTACTTTCAAACTAGCTGCCTTTCTTCATAGCCCTAGAACAATGAAGCTATTAATCTTGTCATTTACTTTTAAAACTTTTAGAATTTAGGGGCAGGTAGGTGGCGCAGTGGATAGAGCACCGGCCCTGAAGTCAGAGTACCTGAGTTCAAATCCAGCCTCAGACCAAACACTTGCTAGTTGTGTGACTCTGGGCATGTCACTTAACCCCAATTGCCTCACTAAAAAAAAAAAAAAAAAAAACACTTTTAGAATTTAATTCTTATTCTTCCTTAAAACAAATTCTACAGAGTGGTACCTCAAAACTTACTAAGATATTTCAGGAGTTCTCCCCTGCAATCTTAAAAATGATAAATCTTCAAACTCCTTAATGATTAATCTCCAATTTGCTAAGATGTTTTTTGCAGTTCTACAAACTTTGATCATCTGATCTTTTTTCTTTTTACCTAATCTCCCTTGGAAAGCCTAAAGTGGGAGTTAGGCCTGCTTCCTGGGATAATTGCTTCAAGTATGAAAATTCATTAATCTTTCCCAGTATTCTGAACTCTCAGGCTACAGTCCTTAGTAGTATTTCTGGCTGGCTGCATTTTAAATCTTTCAAGATAATAGAACCTAGTTCACAACAAACACAACACAGATATTTTACATTTCACAAAGACACACAGACAAAGTGACAAGGCAAATACAAAAAGACACAAACAAAGAGTGCAATTACAATTCTAATTTTAACCAGTTTGGCAGAGGCACACAGTTACCAAGGTGTGCAGTTGACCCCAGAGAAATAAATCTCCATTGGCACCTAGTCTGTTCCCACTAGTACTGGAGAGTCCAATAGCCCATTTCTATGTCCAGTTCCACTAAGGGGTGGTTGAGAGGGAATGTTGTTATCACTTATGCCATTAGCCCCAGAGGAACATTTTAAAAATTGTTGTCTGTAATCCCCAATCAGGTTTACCTGGTGCCATTCCCCAAAAGACATGTTGTCTGTCCTTGCCTGCTCCTGTGCAATTGGGGGGGGGGGGAGTAAGGGGGAGGGATTTGCTTTCCCCCAAAAAGATGGCAAACCTGGTGGTACTGACTTCCTGGCCACAATTACAAGAGGCAGATGAGTCCCATAAAACAATTAACATTCTTTAATTGTCAGAGAAGGGTGTGATTAGCCATACCTGAATACCAACCCACTTTCCTAGATGTAACCAATTGTAATAATCTAAAACTAGCCCCAGGGATACCTAGCTGGCGCAGTGGATAGAGCACCATCCCTGAAGTCAGGAGTACCTGAGTTCAAATCCAGCCTCAGACACATAACACTCACTAGCTGTGTGACTCTGGGCAAGTTACTTAACCCAAATCGTCTCACTAAAAATAAATAAATAAATAAATAAAGAGCCCCACCTTCTTCTCATTGAGGAAGCTGGCCTTACTGAGGTGACCAGTCTGACCTGCTTTGTTAACAATTATATACCTCACCATTAATAAACTGATTATGCTCAGAGTCTGTAACTCAGTTTATCTTTATTGCTTTTACTCACCACAGTTTTGAAGGTCCCACCAAGATCAGGGGAAGGAGCCTCGTTCCTCAAACTTGCTTGGAAGAATCCCTCTTTTTTCTTCTGAGTAACCCTCATGGAATTTTCCACCTGAAGGGAGGAGAGCCAGGTTAAGACCAGCCTTTCCCCTCGAACCCCTCAAACATCTTCTTTGAGCTATGAGATAGACACCCCACTAAGGTGTGTCTTAGGGTGCTGTCTTGTATTCAGTGAGACAAATTGGAAATAATTGGCAATATAAAGCCCAGTAAATCCCCTGGGGACAATCCCTTGAAGGATTTTTTTCCTCAAGGAAGACCCCCAATCAAAGATTGGGGAGTAATCAAAGAGTGTGCACCATTTCCAAGCTCTTTAGGGCCTAAAAAGTTGAGGATCTTCCTAGTTGGGGAATGGGCCCAGGGTGCCCACCATCAACACTCTTCAGAGCCCAGAGAGTTAAGCGAGCCTAGTCTCCTAATTGGGACTGAGGGGGAGACATAACTAAAACATCGAGCAAATTAATTTAAATCCCACTATTGGCCTGAAAAAGAATATTTTTAGGAGCCCCATTTCTCTGTGTCTGTGTTTCCCTTCCTCCCACTGAATAGCCACCCCCTTGTTGTCAGTGCTGTGTTAGTCTCTGTGACTGTTTGAAAGTCAAACCAGCTCTTTCCTGGGGACTTATCAGCCCAAAGGGCAAGACAAAAAGAAAACTTTTACATAAGAAAGAATCTCCCTCTGTCTTTGCAGGCCAAATTAGAAGGCAGACAAGAGACCCAGATAAGAGGGATGGAATTTTTTCCCCAAACACTGGATATCTCTCTTTGAGTGATATTCCCCTAATAGATTTAAAAAGACAAAAAGAAAACTCCTGCAACTTAGAAGGCAGTATACAGCACTAGATCCACCTAAACCATTTACTGCTTTTAAAAAAAAAATAATTCTCAGGGGCAGCTAGGTGCATGGTGAATGAAGTTCTAGCCTTGGAGTCAAGAGGACCTGAGTTCAAATCCAGCCTCAAACACTTGACACTTACTAACTG
>NW_020955190.1:0-30543 GCF_900497805.2 Vombatus ursinus | reverse complement strand
AACTAGGTACCTGTTCTAAGAGTGAAAACTACAGGGTAAACCTTGCTAATTTATGGGAAGAAGAAGAGATTTATATTGAGTTAAGAGAATGAAATAGTTTCCCCATCCACTTGCTGATAAATATACTCATGTCCTTATATCATGCAAATTGAGAATCACTGTATTGGATCTCTTTATGTTCTCTGGGCTCTATGCCTTGGTGTAGTCATAACCCCTGTTAAAATTCTCCAGGACTTCCATTTGAGGAAATGGGGTTAACACCCTGTCAGAGTGACACCTGACTCCTTAGAGCATATTGCCTAGGCCAAAAATCTTAACCTACCAGCCCTCCACCTAGAATTGAAATTTTAACAATGATTTATAATATTTACCCCAGCATACTTTGAGCTGACTTAACAATAACAGTTGTAAGAGCCTTATGTACATATTTCCTAGTAATTTTAATAGGAGATTCATTTGTCTTATGTGATTTCATTCATAGGGAGATATATCTTCCTATTACTATAATTAGTCAGAATTTATTACCACTCCCTGTCCCCTGTTTCTCATTCAAAAAGGATAAGCAGATCCTACTTATGTGTATGTTACTTTTTTTGTTGGCTGTATCTTTAATGAAATGTGCCTTTCTGTAATGAAACTAGTGCCTTTCTTTTTTTCTTTTTTTTCTTTTTAGGCAATTGGGGTTAAGTGACTTGCCCAGGGTCACACAGCTAGTAAGTGTCAAGTGTTCAGGCTGAGGCTGGATTTGAACTCAGGTCCTCCTGACTTCAGGGCTAGTGCTCTATCCACTGCACCACCTAGCTGCCCCAACTAGTGCCTTTCAAAATTGTAAGGATTGTAAGTTTAAAAGCCACTTGTGATAGAATGAATGATTTTCTATGTAAAATAATTTGTAAATGTAGTTCACTAAATTGATGTCACCTGACTAGTAATAAGTTTGTTTCATGTTTTAAATGCATATTTATATTGTGAAACTTGATGACATCAACACTGTTAGAAAAACAACTTCTCTTATAATTTGGATTTATAACCTAACTAGGTTATAAATTCAGCTGTTAAAGAGTTGTTTTAAAGTTGTTAAATATTTTATTGAGTGTATTTTGTTTCATTAAGATTATAATAATAGTTTCAAAGACTTATCTTGTTCTACCTGTTCTGTCACTTGAGACGATATTTGGACATGGTTGTAAGATCTTAACAGCTCTGCTGGTCATAAGGTATAAGATTCTTTAAGCCTGAAAAATTATACTGGAGCTGGAATCTCACCAACCTTTAGGGTCTGAAGAGCTAGCTTCACTCCCAGCTAAAATGGAAAATTTACAAGTTAGCTTATATTGAAAATAGTAAGTTTCACCTAAATGTATTTAGCCGTATTAAAGTCATATCTTAACTTATTAGCAATCCTTAAGCTTACAGCACCCAACAATCTTCTGGAGGTTTGGAGTCAACTATCACATGAACTGAAAAGACCCTTGGAACACCAACATTTGGCCTTCCTGACTATGGTAAAACTTTCACTTTATTAACAAAGGAAAGGGGTGGATTCTGGCATTTTGACCCAGCCATCCACCTGTTCAGGGGCTTACTACTCTGCTTGTCATTTTCCAGAATGTAATTATTTTCTTGGTTTTTAATGATTGATTTTGACACCAAGGCTGAGTTTACACTGGCAAAGAAGTAGTAAAAGAAATAAAGAATGTTGAGTCTGGTAGACTTTCATTACTAGTAACTATACTATGAGTACAATATGAGAGTAATAATCACTGTATTCAGCCCTAAGCTATGATTAGTGAAACATTGCTATTTAAGATTAAATTTTGGGGGGACTGAATTTTAAAAATTCTTTTGAGATTTCAGGTATGTTTGTGTCAGGGCAGCTAGGTGGTGTAGGGTATAGAGTGACGGCCTTGAATTCAAGAAGACTTATCTTCCTGATATAGTTTTATTTTAGAAAATAGTTTTATAGTATTATAGAATATAGTTTTACTATAGAAAACTCACTTGAAAACTGTTCTCTGTATATAATTTAGAATTAATTACTTAACATATTTACATGTCTTGTCCCAGGTCTTTTTGTTACGATTGGAGTAAAATAAGCATTTCTTAGGTAAATTCATTTGTGTAGCCATTTAATCTAGGAACAGAAGTCATCTACTTATAAAAAGTGTTGTTACCATGTACAGATTAGATCTTTAACAGCATCTCATCCTCCTAAAGGGGAAATGACTGATTAGACAGTAGGCTACCTGGAGTGAAAAAATTTTGAGAAAGCAACAAGGTCATATTTCACAGACAGATAGACAGATAGATATATCAAATGTAAATTATCCTAATGATATATACAGACCTTGAACATGTTCTAAGAATAAGTTATAAAATTGGGATGAGGATTTTATATATGATTGTATTGCTCAGGAGTTTAGTCATTTTTCAGTCATGGGCAATTCTTTGTGATCCCATTTGGGGTTGTCTTGGCAGAGTGGTTTGCCATTTCCTTCTCCAGCTCATTTATAGATGAGTAAATTGAGGCAAACAGGGTAAAGTGACTTGCCCAGGGTCACACAGCTAGTAAATGTCTGAGGCTGGATTTGAACTCAGGTCTTCCTGAAGCCAGGCACGGCACTCTATCTACTTCATCACCAAACTGCGCCAATTGTATTGTTCATCCTCTGCATAAACCAGGCACTTTAAAATGTTAAGGTCTCATTTCTCAGTTGTTATTTGAATTTCTTAAGTATATCAACATAATAATTTGTTAACTTATATCACAGGACAGTTATAGGCAATAAAACTGAAGTTTTCCCTTTGTGGGGCTTGAATCTGAGGTGAAGAATGAAATAAATGAACACTAGCCTAGGAAGTTAAATGATATTGGAGTTAATGCCAATTTAGAAAACCTTTTAACCTTATCTTGCATGTCTACTTTTGTAAATATTAAATCTTTAACCAGAATGGATCATTTTACAAGTCAGATCCTTATAGATTTTCTTTAAGATTCTTCGTTTAGCCTGTTGGCAGATATAGGGTTTAGATAAAGATAGAAACAGCAAAGGGAATGTAAAAACTAAAATTCTCTGAAGTTTCATTTGAACTAATGGTTCCTAATTTGATGTTCTCTGTTGACAATAGAATTAGAACCATAAGGTTTGAGCTGGTTTTCACCTCTGACCTAGTTATTGGAAAAACAAAATTTAAGTGGCTACAATAAATTGTACGGATATCTGTTTTGCAAAAGATTTTAGCAGAAACATCTAAGAATCTCTACAAGTAACCTGAATCAGAGAAATGGCTCCTTTCAGAGCTTCTCTGAGAACAGGCCCATTCCAGCATGCCCAAGAGGAGAGATTCCCAGGAAAAACCATAGGACTGAATCAAGAGGAGATTTTTTTTTTTTCCAGAAACCAGATGACAGCATGAAACATCTCAGCCCTAAGATGTGATGTGCTGCTGACATGGACACTGAGAATGGGTTACTAGGAAAGAGACTGAATGTTCACTCTTCCCTCTCGTTCCTTTCCCATGTGTCTGCTGCCTCTGTCCACAAGGCCCACTTGTGGAAAAGGACTGACCCCAATGGATGGTGTCAATTTGTCAATCTTTCTCTCTCTATCTCCCCTCTCATGCTATTCCCATCATGGTAAAACACCTACATCTCATAATTAACAATTCTTAATGAAGTGTTTAGTGCCTTCAGGTCTTTTTGTATCCTGGTGTGTCAGAAGAAAGGATAAATTTGATGTCATTTGATAATTGGCTATTAGCTAGTGATTCACTGAGGAAAGTGTTTCTCAGTGAATCAAAAGGGGGAATTGAAAAGGTCAAAACTAATATTACTGATTTCTACTATATTGATTTTGTGCTATATTGATTTTTATAATTGAGTTAGTATTTGCCTGGCTCATCTTGCTCAGGAATGCAGTTTTCCCTCCAAGTTAGTTTAAAAGTATGGATGAAAGAGAATGTTGTTATCACTCATGCCATTAGCCCCAGAGGAACATCTGCTTATTGTCTGTAACCCCCAACCAGATTAAAATGGTGCCATCCTCCAAAAGACATGTTGTTTGTCCTTACATGTCCTTGTACAATTAGCGATGGGGTTTGATCTCCCCCAAGGTGACAGCATACCTGGTGGTACTGATCTCTTAGTCAAGATTACAAGAAATAGATGAGTCCTTAATTGTCAGAGAGGCATGTGATTAGCCATACCTGAATGCCAATCTACTTTTCCTAGTATAACCAATTATTTCCCAGACCCACCCTCCATTCCTGTGTGTCAATAAAGAGGGTCCCCCCCCTTCTCATTGGGTTTCTGGCCTTACTGAGATGGCCAACCTGACCTGCTTTGTACATCATTGTTAATAAACTGTTTATGCTCAGAGTCTGTACCTCAGTTTACCTTCATGCATTTACTCACCACATTCTGAAAGAGGTATGATAAAACTTCTGACTTATGGGGACTGACTCTTCCCTGCCTTCTGTTTTGAAAGTTCAGTGTCAGAATATGTCTTTAGGTCTCCAGTTATTGGAGCTCTCACTTGCATGTGTTCCACTTCAGAGCACCAATTGATTTCAGGACTGTTTATGGGAATGAGTAGTGGCTTCTCTAGTGTGGCACTTGTCCCAGACTCTACCAGTTTTGGGCAAGTTTACTAAAAGTTGCACAGGCTTCCCTAGTGTGACCTTCCTCTCTGTCTCCTTTGACTTCTAGAGTCTTTTTAGGTAGTTCTGAAATGGATGGAAGAGCTTTCTGTTTGATTACTCTCAGCTCAATCTGAGTTCCTTTTTATATATTTGCTAGTTTCCACGTGGGACAGCTGGGTTCCTCTATAACCTTTAATGTCACTATACCAAGTAACTTTATCTTAGAAAACTGGACACCCTTCTATAAAAAGCCAGGAGTAATATTTTCCTTTCTTAGTACCTTTAAACCATCCCTGTTTCTGTCCTTGTTTCTTTACTAATGAAACAAATAATCCTATTTCTTACCAATAATGATAGCTTTTTCATCCATGATGAAATGAGTATTACGGCTAATAAAAAACTAACTGTTGTTCCTAAGAATATATAAGGTTGATTTACTCAACCCCAACCTACTTAAATAAGTGATAAGATGCCTGATCATTCAGAATCCTTAGACTAAGTGTGAAAAAATTTTGACACTATTTGGTCAAATGAAATAATACCAGACAGGAGGCCTGTTCCAATATTCTGAGAGATTTCGTCATACCCTCTGAATCCTGTATAAAGGCATTGAGTTTGCTGGAATAGGGAAGCTCCATGAGTAGTGAGCCAGGAAGGAGGAAGTATTCCAGAAAAGGTAGAAGAGAGCTGTGTCAGAGAAGAAAGATGTCAAGGAGGGTCATTGGCTGTACGGGAACCTCGGAGCAGAAGACTCATTCTGAGGGAAGTTCCAAAGAGAAAAAGGTCTTCTTTTTTTGCAACTCCTCCCAATGCCTATCTCTTCACAGACATCATAACATAACCTGCTATTTCATTACCATTGCCAGGAAACTGAATTTTGCTTCAACCACAAAGAGGTCAGTGGTTAACTAGAGATAGATGTAAATGTAAATTTAGGCAGAGATCCCAACCTCTACCTTAGTGTTAGGAATTTTCCTAACATTGTTGGCAGCTTAGAGTAGTTGTGATTCAACTCAAAATTTATCTAAAATAAATTTCCAAAAGCCAAAAGGAAGGCCCTAAGGGGCTGGTATATTGCCCCTGAACTTAAAACAATCTAAGTATTATAATAGGGTGTTACATAAGATTTCTCCCTTAAAGGAGAAGTAGGGTTACTCTCTTAAAGAAATCTCCCCATGGTTACATGTGTGTCTGCGTCTTCTGAGTTGCTTCAATAAAGTTCCTAATGTCCACAAGTTGTGTACTAGAGAGGGAATAACAGAGAGAAAGAGAGAGAGAGAGAGAGAGAGAGAGGAAGCTCTTATGAAGTGCTTACATGTGTCAGGAACTGAACTAAGTGTTGGGGAATATAAATAAAAGCAAACAAGATGTAATGGTGTACACAACACATACAAGGGAACTAAAAAGATGAGGAAAGGAGTAGAATACAGATAGCATGGCAGAAGATGTCCATGGGTAGAGATTGAGTACTGAGCAAGGTGAGGACAAAGCTGGTCTATCAAAATCTAGAGGGTTTTTTTTTCCTATTTTCATATAGACTACTAGAAGGTAATCTAGGGGCAGCTAGGTGGCACAGTGGATGGAGCTTTGGCCTTGGAGTCAGGAGGACTTAAGTTCAAATCTGGCCTCAGACACGTGACACTCGCTAGCTGTGTGATTCTGGGCAAGTCACTTAACCCCAAATTGCCTCACCAAAAAAAAAAAAAAGGAATCTAGAAGAAAAAATCTGTTTATTCAACCCCATTGAACTATCCTGAGGTGGTTGGTCTGTATAAATCTGCGATGTCTATACTCAAAGAGAGTGGTGTATGTTGCATCTCCCCACTGTGACTGATTTATGATTTTTTTGTCTGGCCGTTCTCACCTAGGAAGTGCGTCTTCCATTGGCCAAAGTTTCCCCCCAGCTGGAACTCTCACAATTTGAACTTCTCTTTAGCAAAGTAACCTGTGAGCTAGGCAAGGAGGACTTTGACTTGAAAGTCCACCATAGGTGGGCCTGATAGCAGACAGAAGTGGCGCTTCTGTTTCAATTCCCTGAATACCCTCTCCTTTTCTTCCCACAGTACCTGTGAAGGGAAAAATCCATGTCTCCTTGTATGTTTCTCATTTCTGATCTTTGATCAATTAAAGATTGACCCCAGGCCCAGTGGAGCCTTCCTGGAAACAAATGATGTGACTGCAAAGTTGGGGAGTCCTTATGTTGTACTCCTTTGCCTACTTGATGCATTTGTGAGGGGGACATATGTGTTTAAGTAAATTCCCAAACCCTCATATTTATGTTTTTAGTAAGTTCTAGTTCCCCTTAGGAGAACTGCAGTATCTGCATAATTCATTTTTCTCTCACAATTTTAAGTTTTCTGGACAAGTAGGATTGGCAGGCAGTATCTTCTAAAAATAAAACTGACTTCTTAACCAAGAGCTATAAAATTCAGAATGTATTTAGTAAACTAAAAGTGCAACTGAGAGATGAAAAGGAGAAACTGACTGCTATCCAAATCAATCTTTCCAACCATCCAAAGGCAGATAAACCTAAGGTTGAGAAGCTTCACTGAAACAACAAAATAAACTCCAAACAAATCTAAATGGTTTAAGTTTTTAAAAGCAAGTTTCATCTGTTTTAACTAGCTCTGAAAACAAAACAAAACCCCAACAGAGTAAGATTTTAATTCAGAAGGGAAGTCTCAAAACCTGGCTGGCATGGATCTCAAGGGAAGAATGCTTGCTTGGGTTAGTAAGTTTGCCAGTAAAAATACCTGGATTGTCTTTTTATGTGTACTTGTATGTGTTATGTTACCAGAGAACTTTTAGCTTAGGTGAGGTCAGTTTTGGAAAGAGCAAAGTAGTGTCTATTGAGCTCAATCTTAAGCAATTATGTGATTTTCTCTTTCTGCTTTGAGCTGGACAGTCAGAACAAAGTGGGGATGGGAGTAGGAGGGATAAAAATCAAATAGGGAATGCCTCCCTCTTCTTCCAAGAATTATTTCAAATGATAATACTTGTTTGTAAGAGGAAGATACTATAACCTCAAGCAAATTAAATAGCTGAAATTCGTGTTAAAGAAATGGAAACAACCCAAATTCATCTGTAGTGAGCACTTAATGATTATTGAATGAGTGATGAATGGAAAAATAAATAAATCTGAGAGCTATCACGGTATAATGGAAAGAACAATAGAGGAGTCAGAGATCTTAAACTAAAATCCCAGCTCTGCGGTTTATCCTTTGACCTTGGGAAATTCACTTATCCTCGTTGTTGTTGTTGTTGTTCAGTTGTATCCAACTCTTTGTGACCCCATTTGGAGTTCTCTTGGCAAAGATAATGGAGTGGTTCACCATTTCCTTCTCCAGCTCATTTTATAGATGAAGAAACTGAGGCAAACAGGGTTAAATGTCCAGGGTCACACAGTTAGTATGTGTCTGAGGGAGGATTTGAACTCAGGTCTTCCTGATTCTAGGCACCAGGTTCTATCCATTGCACCACCAAGCTGCCCCTTTATAAACAGTAGCTGATGAATAAATATGTTTGTAATATTTTATTGTTATTTACTGTACTTTTTATTTCTTTACTGTAGTTATGTCATCTCCATCTCTGACTGTGTCTCTCCATACATCTTTTTCTTATCTCTCTCCATTTGTGCCTTTTTCTTACCTTCCACCTGTATTTTTTCTTCTTTATTTGTCCCTCTTTCTTTCTTTACCCCATTTTTCCTCCCTCAACTGACCAAAATATAGCACTGATAAATAGTTTCTATCTTTTGTTTCGTTTGCTAAGTAGAGACGTTGGTCTCCCTTCTCAATTTTAAGACTGCATTAGTGGGCCACTGTACATTTCTCTCTCCAAAGTAAAATATTCAAAAGAAATAAAGAAATAGAAACAATATTTCTCTTACTGTAGATGGTTGGGAATTAAGAATTTGGATATTTGTTGTCAGTTCCAGTGGATTAAGTTCTACCAAGGAAGATGCTTTTATTTCTTTATTAATGTTTATCTGTTGCTCTTTAGCCTACTCATCATGTGTTCCTCTTCAAACTAACATTTTCCTAATGTAACTAAGATTTTTGCATTTGAAAATTTTTGTACTTTGATGTCCAAAGATGTGCCTTGTAAAATGTAAACTATATGTGACTTGAAAATTTTTGAATACTTTAGATGAAAATGCTTCATCTATAACTTTGAAATTAGAAGTAGGCCATGACAAGCAATAGGCTGGAATAATTCATAACCGTAGTAGTACATAAAAGTTGTTTATCGAAAACCAAGCTTCAAGAGATAAGAAAACACCAAAAATGCCCACTCCATCTCTTGCAGCTCTTCAAAGAAAATAGGTTTTTAGTCTTGAGAATTACATTTACACAAATAACATATGTACAAAGTTCCCCCAAACCCTTAAGACATTGTTTTAAAAAACATTTATCTATAAACAAAGTGCCCTTTCACTTTGGAAAATAATCATTTAATATTTATACATGCATAACCTTGGTGAACTGCTGATAAGAAGTCTGTAAAAAGGGAGAAAAGATATCAGTGTCTGTGGAAAAGGGCATGGAGACAAAAAACATTTTTGGAAATTTTTACCTGAGAACATGGACCACGACAAGTAGAAATTTAATTTGAAGTTTCAGTTTAATATCTATATTATAAAATGATATATGGATTTTAAAAATGTATATATTTAAATATGAATCTATTCAAACAATTCCCTAACCAAATACAGAAACTAAGACAACTTCCTCTTTTCATCAGACTGGGTCAGAGTGGCAGTCTGGAGAAAGTTATTGGTCATTTAGAACATATCTTTCAGAATAATGCAGTTCATGAGAACTGGGACTAATTGGAACGTAAATTGTGAAGAGATTGATTACACAGTGTATGTGAGAAACTTGGTGATGAGTCACTATGTGTACATAATGTAGTTAATTGTCTTTCCTGTTCAAAGTGTTTATATTTCCATTTCCAATAAATCTATCACTGCTTTCCCTATTTATTATACTTTTGGAACTGTGCATGAGTATAGACAACTATGAAAAAGCTACCTCATTTTCTATGACCCACTGAATTAGTTTTATTCAGCTATAGCAGATTTACCTCATCAGAAGTATTTAAGACAAAGACTCAATTACATAACTACTAGGCTATATTTATTGCCTTATTTAGTTTAAACATATGGTTTAAACTGTAATGTAATAAATATATTGAACTTCAGTTAGCATGTCACTGTGCTATCAAAATGTGAACTACAATCTTCTATCTTAACATGAGAGTAACCCTGCAGAAATAATTGTCCTAATTTACAAGTAAGCACACAAAGGCAGAGAAACTAAAAGGTCTTTGGGTTTTTTTGGGGGGGGGGAGTTATTCTAGGGTAACCAGAAGGTGTCACTGTGGAACAAAGTTGCCTGAAAACACTCACTCTTTTATTCCTTCTTCCAACAAAAAAAAAAAAGGGAGAGAAGCTGATTCTTTCCAAATCACACCTTTCTCCTACCATTTGGCTGCCCAGTGGCACAACCTTTCCTTTGGATCTCACTTTATTCCCCACCCAGTTGTCTTTCACTGAAAATTTAAAGTCTTGCCTAATAGATCTCTAATTTGAGCAGCCACACCCCATACAGTTCACTTTCTAGTCCAAGAACAAAATGACCTTGGGATCCCTTTCTCTGCTAGGTTAGGAAGTTTATATAAGACAAAAAGTTATTAATAAAATAACAACTCAGAGCCCCCATTTAGGAAAACGTTTAATTTCTGGCAGAGATTTAGACCTCTGACTTATTTAAATTTTATGATTTTCCCAGCTAACCTCTGTTTTTCTCTATTGCCCTTTATTCTACGTGCACTAAGTATAGAGATATGTAATACACAGAATTCATTATTGCACGTGGAATTTTATATGAAACAAGGATCAAGATAAATAAACAGCTTAAGCAACTAGTAGAAAAGATCATATATAAATACTTGTTAGTAAACAGGCATAGGGAGTGGAATTTATGGAGAGATCCTTTTGGAGCTTTCCTCAGTTCTTACAGTGGTGATTGTAGACTGCAGGCAGCATCAGTCTGCATATTCCCAGATGGGTGCAGGGACCAGAAAGGTTCTTTGACATTGCCTCCTCAGCTGCCATCCACTCCTTTCTCTGCCACAGCTCAGCTCTCTACTTTCTTTCCCTGATCACCCATCATGATCACCCCTCTGCTGTCAACTGCTTGATTCTCTCTCAATACTATGACAAAATGTCTATCCAATCGTCTTCCAACTGACTTTAGGGAGTCTTTGTCACCAGCCTGTCACAGACAGTCTACTCTTTTCAAAATTCTCAGGCCAAGACTGGTTTGCCCACCCCTACCACCCTCACCCCCCAGCTAAAAGATCACAGTAGTTTAGTCTCTCTCAGAGCTATACATATACATATGTATATAGATGATATATAAAGTGTTGTCCTTAACTCCATCCCTGACCAACCTGAAAGTATCCATGATTTCACTTGAAAAAAGGTAAACTACATCTGCGCTTAATTGTAGCCTTCTGGGGGTGGGGGTGGGAATGAGCGGAAGATGGAAAAAAGAACAAAATAAAATGTGCACAGCAGAGAACAAAAGAAAACTTACAAGGAAACAAAGAAAAGATGGACAGCACTCAACACAATGTGTAGTACTTATTATATAGGCTTTCTTGAAGTGGAAATTTACTGCTGTGTATTTTGAGTCCTCTTTTATGTTCTGCTATGCACATGACACGCTTTTTTTTCTCTTTTCTTATTTTGTATTTAAGTTTCAATATTTAAGTTTATGAGTTTCTTTTTCTTTTCTCTATTGTATATTTAAGTCTAAAAGAAAAAAAAAGAAAAAAGGTAACCTAACTTTATGAAGATGTGGAAAAGAATTTTAGACCTTGGGTTATTTCTATTTTAGGGTTATTTGGTTTTATTTGGTTTGTGTGGTTTCTTCATTGTACAATGTTGCCTTTTCTCCATAAGGAAAGACGTATACAATAGCTATGCTACAGCTGTTTCATACAAAGAACTTGAGAAAAGAGAAATAAGAAACCTAGTACACATTGAGGTTCTAAAGAAACCATCACTGTTTTAGTTCTTACAATATTTCTAATATTTGTAATATCAAACTTTCATCTAGAAGCAATGACTGTCTAGGACATCCAATTCACTCCTTATTTACTCACATGTATTTTTGAGTCCTCCAAAGAGAGGATTATTGATTATAGATCATAAGTTATTGATTATCAAATTTGGATTACTGATTTTGGATTGTCAATGAATCTTTGGAAACTGCATTATTGAATTATTTAAATCATTATTGAATATTATTCATATTATTGAATCTTTATTGAAATTGCATAATTATTCAATACTTATTTTTCCTCATAGACAATTATTTTCCTTATGGTACAGTACAAATTATAAACTGACTGCCATTCTCCAAAGTTTCTTGACCCACGTGCCAGTCATATAATATTGAGAAAAGGGTAAAAATAATGAAATAGCAGATTACCTTTACACTTTCATGTATGAAAAGTTTTTCAATTGTTGTAAAACATTGATATTGTATATTAAAGACTTTCATTCCCAAGCTTAAAATCTCCATGCCAAAACATTGAGGAGAGATACCCTCCCCACTTTGAAGATTTTTGGAAAAGGACCTCATTAGGTGCCTCAGACTACCAGAAATGCTACTAAATGGTGGGACCTTCCACTTCGGATTCCTTACTTAAAAGATTCTGTTCTCTCTAGAGCTTAACATTAATCCAGACAAGCAGAGTGCTTGTTAGAGTAATTTTTTCCCTATCTGAGAAAAGAAAAAAAAATAGAGACAGTCTTGAAGTCATCAAGACCATTTTTGCTAATCTTAACAGATCCTTTTCTGAT
This sequence comes from Vombatus ursinus, assembly GCF_900497805.2. NCBI lineage: Eukaryota > Metazoa > Chordata > Mammalia > Diprotodontia > Vombatidae > Vombatus > Vombatus ursinus. The sequence continues at coordinate 18,026 of NW_020955190.1, read as the reverse complement.
TTTGAGTGAGCACCTATTACTTCTTTGTGAAATCTCACAGTCATTGTTTTATTTTTTACAAATGTTAATTTGAAATTTGCTTTGAAATATTATCATTAATTATATGCTTTATGTAATGTGAATTTAGTTAGGGTAATGCTAGTCACACTAAAGGAAAAGGTTTTAAAGCATTTAAAACACTTTATGTGATCATTTGTTATAAAAGATGTTTTCAATATTACATTATCATGTATTATATTGCAACTGTAAAACAATCCCAAACTCTTCCTCAACTTTATGGTGTGGCTTCTATTTACCATCATCTTTCAGATATTGCTGATAGCGGCTTAGCGATCATACCTACAAATTCTTTTAATACCCAAGAATATTGGGCCAGGTGACTTGAATTCATCATAGGCAACTAGGTGCTTTCTTATTATTTCCCTACTTATCTTGGAGGCCTTGTTAGCCATTTTTGTTCTGTCATTTCCTCTACAAAAGTCATTCTCCTTGGCAGAGAAAACTAGCAAAATATGAACTCGGCAGCTCTTCCTGCACTGTTTTCAGTTATCATCATCCTATCCATCCCAAGCAGAAATCCTATCCTTTCTTCAATCTTTCTATTTCTCCCAATATAACTTAAAAAAAAAAACCCACAAAAGTATTTGTTGTTCTTAAATTCCCTCACCAGCCTCAGCTCATTCTGAGCTTTAGCTCTCTTGACACTATTTTCTTTTTTTTCTTTTTCTTTTTTTTTTTTTTTAGGCAATTGGGATTAAGTAACTTGCCCAGGGTCACACAGCTGGTAAGTGTCAAGTGTTTGGTCTGAGGTCGCATTTGAACTCAGGTTCCTCCTGACTTCAGGGCCGGTGCTCTATCCACTGTGCCACCTAACTGCCCCACTTGACTCTATTTTCATAGGACCTTTCCACATTCTTATAATTATCTTCTTTCCTCTGGCCTTGCTTCCATCTTCTATACATTTCTCTTCAAAATCTAAGTTGGTTTGTGAGTTCCTGGTGTGTATCTACATACACATTTCTCTTCATATATTTCTCATTTTTTCTCTTAATTAGAATTATTTCCCCTTGTGTCTTCAGAATATTATTCTTGAATAAAGCCCCTCCTGCACTGACTTCTCCTTGTAGAATTCCCTTGTAGTTCATTGTGATTCTATATATCCTTCCTTTGAACCTTTTGAAATCTGCTTTCCCAAAATCTAGGGTGTATGTCACCCTGTGTCTGAATTTCCTCTTCTTCTGTATCATCAACTCTAGGACAGAATGGTTACTTCCCCCTAGGGTTCCTGTGATTTTTCACTAACAAGGAGAGGACCTAGTTTCTGGGGGGGGGGGGGTGAAAATTATCATTAAGTCAAAATGTGTTAGCTGTTCTACTCTTAGCAGAGAGAAAGCTCCAGCAGATGTCTGGATGATTGAAGTCTCCTGAACCTAACAAAATAATTGGAATCGTGCAATAAATTTTTACTTCTCTGGTACTCTATTACTTACTTAGACTTTAATAGTAAAATGCAGTGGGTTCTCTTTTATTGTAAGATCATCTACAGGCAAAAACTGATGATATTTGATCATACTGTAGGCATGAATTTTGTCCCAGATTTCACTAGTCTGGAACAGCACACTTTAGAAAATCTAACTTACTGTGAGCATCATTATGTATTTCTAATGATGTCACTTTACACCTTACAACAGCTGAAGACTTTAGTCAGCGCCATCCTTGAATAGATCCCTTGCCCCACACCTATATGGGACATTAGGAAATCCCCTTAACCTCAACTGATGCTACTTCTTACTCTTACTATGCTATCCAGAGACAGTGTGGAATGCTTAATAAACTTGGACTAGGACTACTTGGTTTGAGTACCCACATTTTCATTTATAAGCTGTATGCCCTGGGGAAGTCATTTAACTTCTCTGAGACTCTGTTCTTCATCTGTAAAATGGAGATAATAATCCTTGCCCTGCTTACCTCTTGGGATTGTAGTAAGAAGCAAATGAACATGTTGTAAGCATAACATAGCTGTATGCATGTAAATTATTGTTAACCTAAGAGATTCATTCTTTTGATTAGGGAGGCAGGATAGTACAATGGAAAGAATAATGGATTTGTAGTTAGTGAATCTGGCTTCAAGGCTTGGCTCTGCTGCCTTATTACCGAGTGACCTTGGACAAGTAATTTAATCTTTCTGTGTCTCAGTTTCCTCATTTGTAAAGTGAAGGTAGGGTAGTTAAACCTCAAGATTCTAGCTCTAAATCTATAGTCCCATGTTTAAGGAATTAAAATCTTCAAGAGTTCTTTGCTAAAATACGCTGACCATATATTATATCTCACTCTGCCAGCTTACGAGGCATGTTAAGAGGCAGGGTGTGGAAGAATTATATTATATGATTTATCACTCTCACAAACAACTAGAGTTCACCACAGGGAGGGCTGATATATAGAGCTATTATCAGCTATTAACCCTGAGTAGAAGAAATAACTTATTCATCTTTGTAATTTTTGCTGTGCTTTGCACATAAGAGGCACTCAAATATTTGTTCTGATTTTTTCTTTAAAAAAAATCATATATTGAGCAGCTAGCACATGCAAAGCACTACACTAGGTACTGAGGATACAAGGATAAAGAGATGTGGTCCCTGCCTTCAAAGAACTTAGTAGGGAGAAGGGAGAATGTTGTTTAATGAATGATTTTTGGTTCAGTTCAGCAAACATTCAGTGAATGAATGAGATCCTTTCTGGGGACAACTAGGTGAGAGCTGTATAGCAAAGGAATGTGTCATAGAAAAATTGGCTTGGGAGTTGGATAGAAGAGAAAGAGATAAATCCTGAGTTTGGAGCATCATAGTAGGAGCCATGGGTAGCCAGGGAGCAACCCTGGGTGCAGTGGTGGGGGAGCAAGGCATAAAACAGGAGAGGAACATTGAAAGGAGGTATGAAGCTTCTTGGCCTATTTCACATGTTAGCCAAGGGTCAGTCTAGGATTTAGCATTTTCTTCTTGACTCTGCCTTCACCCCTAGAGAGAGGGTGGAAGGCAGGCACATAGACAAAGCCTGAGTCACTTCTTTGGGGAAAAAAAAGCAAATGGCAGGTTTCCCCATGACCTGATTCCAGCTAAGAGTAAACAAATGACATGTTCCTATATCCAGTGGCTATTAACTCTGAGAGGAAAAGAACAGGTGTCCACCAACACCAGAGAATAGGATCACAGTTGCCTACCCATGCTACCTCTCCAGGGGTGTATGTAATAGCAGCCTACTCACCCACTGGCAATAGGCAAAGTTTAAAAAAAAAAAACAGCTGTTGGCCACCCTGCTGGCGCCAGAGGGAGTAAGGCATCTTCTTCACAAACTGCTGGCAATAGGGGTAAAGGATAGCTGGATACTTATCCTCATTGGCAAAGGGCATGGAGAAGGATAATACAAAGAGCAGCTGTACTGCTTGGATTTGGCACAACAATTACTTTTGATGGGCAAAAAGCCGGCCTCATTAATCCAACGAAGCAGGGTACAGACAAGGGATGCACTGTGCCTAGAATATCTCCCTCCAAGTTGTTTCAGATGAAGGCCTGGTGCCCTTTTAATGGTAGATGCTATTTCCAAAAACAAGAAATCAGAAAAACCACATAATGGACCAGTAGGCTCACATTATATGCACCCTGTCATGGGTTTCTCTGAATTTATCAGATTGGCCAGCTGTTCAGCTGTGTCCTGGCTAAGTTCATGGGATGAAGAGAGACCTAAGTCATTGTCATTATCCCTCCATCCAAAAGGATCAAAATCAGTATGAAAGGAAAACTCTGATGATCTGATAGGCAAAGAGACCTCCCCTTCTCTCCACTACACCTAGCCCTGGTATTCACCTACATTACTTTTGGCCTCATGTGATGTTCTATCTTGCCCTACTGAGAAAATCACTGAACACAGACATCCTACTTCTCTTTCCACCCAGTTCTAAGCACCAGGGAGGAAAGCATAATCAGGTACGGTATTTCCTGTGCCTATGTTTGTCTTGTATCTGCAACAATGATAAGGTTGCAAGAGGCACTCAGGGAACATCTATTTTGCTAAGGATGGAACTTCCTGATATGAAGGTTCCTGCCGGAGAGCTCACTCAACTAGTCACTAGGTTCCTGAGCCGTGGATGATGAGAGTGTATTGAGGAGCTGTCTTATGTTGTGTCATTGCCATAAACAGCCACAACACATACCACAAGGAGGGTGAGAAGTCTGCAGGCTTATCTCTGAAATGGTTACACATATCACTAAACAACCAGGAAGGCAGTCAAAATGACCTGGCCTGTTTCTTTTTTAAGTTACTCATCAGTCCCTAGACTCATCTGACCCAAGTATAAGCAAGAACAGAAATCAGACATCAGGTTGGAAGGAAGTGTGAATGTAAAAGAGAAGCCAAGTCAAACTCTGCTTGGTTCTTTTAATAACAAGCTATGCTGTGTGGGAGTAAGGCAAAGGGACAGCTGCCACATGTGGACACCAATTGTGCCGGGTGAGCAGGCAGCATCTGAGGGACTTTTCTACCCTCAGATACCTCACGGCAGGCAGAGTTAGTACTTTCACAGTGACACTCCCCATCCTGTCAGGAACCTGAAAAGGGTATGAGAGGGCAAGAAGTCAGTCCAGTTAATCCGTGAGGAGGGCTTGATAATGGAGTGAGTAGAAATTGATCTATCCATATAACAACTCTTTCCCCAACTTTCCTACTACTAGTCCTGGAAACTGTAAAGAATTTCTCTGGAACTTTGTGCTAAAACCAACTTTCTCTGGGATAAAACTTCATTCAGTGGCAAGACAAAAAGACTACTTCTCTTATTTTCCATGATTTACATTGCTCTATTTAGTAACCCTTTTAATGTTTGCTAATTAGTTCCAGTAACAGGAGTGGAAATTATTTCTTCTGAGAAACTCAGTTATATTACTAAGCTGTTAAGGGATTTGTATCCTGTTGGAGGCAGGACATCCCCAGTCCTTGATTCTCATATGTTCCCCTCCCTGATAATTTCATATGTTTTCTACAGTTGCACAAAAGGGCATTGCAAAATTTAGGAACAGATAGCATTTTTCATTTAGTAAGAATCCTGTGGAATGTAGATGGAGTGGAAACAGTAGTCCAGGAGAAGAACGGCATTTCAGGAGGGATTCAGCCTGGTGCTTGGATATCAAGGAGAGAAGGTGCTGGCCATGGCACTGGGAAAGAGGCTGAGGAGCTGGCTTACGGCTCGGCGTTGTGTTTGATCAGGTACCCATTAAAGGTGATGTAGGTATCAAACTCATCACTGAAGATGGCATTCTCCCGCTCCCCCTTGAAGAGCCGTACCCACACCTCATCCTGCTCCTGAAGCTCCAACATCAGGCTCTGGCTCTGCATGATGCTTCGGTCGCTCACCTGGGCATAAAGTATCACCACCTCAGCATCATTCTTCATGATGTGGAGATAAGTCTCCTTCTGATTCCAAGTGTGCACATTGAGGCTGAAGAAGTAGATGCCCGGCACGTAGCAGTAGAATTTCCCTGTGAACATGTTGAAGTGACTGTAGAGGTTAACAAATTCCATGTCAAAAATCAGCGTCTGGTAGTAATCGTTGCTGTGCAAGGGCTTCTTCCGTCCCACTGAGAAGGCGGCGTAGTGGTTCTTACATCGATCCCCAGGAGCCCCCATTGTGCCCTTCTGTCCCTTTGGTCCTACATGGCCCCTGGCACCTATTGATCCTGTTTTGCCATATTTCCCTTGGAGGCCTCGCTCTCCTCTGTCACCTTTTTCACCTAAAAGAGATATAAAAAAAAACATATAGCATTAACTGGTCTACCCCTTTGTTGTCATCCCAGGAATCAGGCTTCAGTCTCTGTTCCCTCATACTCTCAGCACCTGACCAACGGTTCCCAGACTAATTCTTCATTCATGGGCCAACCTGAAAATTCTAACTTCTACTTTGGTTGTCCCAACTTTATTTTTCATATCCTGGGCACAGGGATGACTTGATTCCCAAATAATCCATTCAAACAGCATCAACCCCAAGGAACTTTCTATTTTGATCCAGACCCAACATTTTTTTTTCTTGAAATCCCTGGCAAGGAAAAAGGGAACATGTGGGTTTGTCCAAAAGCAGCAGTTTCAGTGACCAAGCCCATGGCTCACTTTAAGCGAATTAACTGCAGATGTCGGAGCTCCAGGATCCAGCCTCCTCACCACAAAATCCAGGTCACATGTGTTCCCAGTTAGATTTTGCAGTGTTGTGCAAGGTTATCTGATGCTCGCAGTATTGTGGCGTTCAGGTGGCATTTCAGAAAACAGGCTGGGGAGCACCAAACCTCAAAACAAAGAACAAAGAAACTTGCAGTCAAGAATGCAAGTATGGGGAGAAGAGACCCAAACTGTCTCTATGCCTTGTTATTCTGCTCTGTATTATCCTAGGGATTCATCTCCTGACCCATATCCTGAAGAGGTAATCACAACCTTGCCTAGAATCTCAAAAGTAGGGGAGGAATTTCCTTCTCTCCCCTCTAGGCAAGAAGTTATCATGGCCTCATAGCCCAACCTGCCCCAGAAGAATTTATTCAACTCCCTCCTAATTAGAGTATTCGTGCTCAGCTACAGGGAGTAATCTCCTATAATCATTTTTGAAGCAGTCAAAGAACAACACCATCTCTCTCACCTTTTAAGATAGTGATATTGATCTGAGGCATTGGCATTGGCATTGGCATTGGCTGGTACATGGGGTTGCCAGAGTCACAACAGTGTAAACATTTCGAGTGAGAGGGCTGCTCTTCCAGGCTGGGGTTGTTCTTTTCATGATGATCTTCAACCCTGAAGGAGAAAGGATTACAGAAAAGAAAATGAGACCTTCTAACTAAGGAGTCACCTCTTTCAGTTGAATAACTTCCACACGATTGAAAGGAGAATTGGATTTTGAATCAGAGAACCTGGTATCAAATCCTAGTTTTGCCAGTGTATAATCTTGGACAAATCACTTAATCTCTCTGGACCTTGGTTTCCTCTGCTATGAAAAAGAGAGTTGGACTAGATGACTTCAAGGTTCCTTCCAGCTCTAAATCTATGATTCTGTGAGAGCTTAAAATATGATCCCAGTGGCTATTCACCCTCCTAGCTTCTATGCTGAAGGAGTGCCTAGTCTTTTTCCAAAGAAGAATCAGTGAGTTTAAATTCTATGCATACCACCCTGTTTCCCCCCAACACCCACCAAAAAAATATTTGGAAGGGATCCTTTACCCTTTATTAACCAACCACATTCAATTCAACAAATGTTCATCAAGCGTCTATTTATTACCATGCAAGTCATTGTATTAATCTTTGTTAATTAGAAAATAATTAATGAAAGATGCAAGATTGTGTAGGTGCTATTTACACCAATGATGGATCAACATGTAAAGAGATCAGGTCTCATCAACCCATCAACAAGCATTTATTAAGTATCTAATATATGTCAGGCACTCTGCTAGATGATACAGCTACAAAGATGAAAATGAATCTGTTTGGGACTGGGAAATGTCTTGAGGGATGATCTAATACAACCCCCTCATTTTAAAGATTAGGAAACTGAGTCCCAGAGAGGTAAGGTCACAGATAGTAGATGGCAATTTGGATATTGAAACCAGGACTTTTGACTGGACATCTGGTACTCTTACCACTATGCAACTAATAGCACAACAATAATGCATATCAACATGGCCATCAATAAGTTAAGGACTTGTGATCTTGTCCAAACACCAGCATAGGTCACATCCCTTCTATATTGTAAAGCTTGTCAGATTCATTGCATCTAGACTCAGCCTGACTACTGTTGTTGTTGAATCGCTTCAGTCATGTCTGACTCTTTGTAACCCCATTTGGGATTTTCCTGGCAAAGATACCGAAGTGGTTTGCCATTTCCTTCTCCATCTCATTTTACAGATGAGGAAACTAAGGCAAACAGGATTAAGTGAGTTGCCCAGGGTCACACAGCTAGTAAGTGTCTGAGGTTGGATTTGTATTCAGGTCTAAGTGACTCCAGAACTAGTGCTCTATCCACTGTGCCACCTCGCTGCCCACCATGTGGCTAGAGTTACATAGAGTTACATTACTCACAGAGCAAGTAACTTGCCCATGGTCACCCAGCTAGTCAGTTTCAGAGGCTAGATCTTAAATCCTGGTTTTCCTGATTCAAAGTTTATCCACTGTAGCACAATGCCTCTTATTAATTAACAGGATAAATCTAAGTTGCATAGAACACCTTTATTTATATGAAAATAATAATAGTCAAATATAAAATAAAATAAATTTGTGGCCTGGTTCCTCACCTGTCCCATATGAAGGTTATTTTAAAAAATTATCTACAAGACCTCTTTCAGTTCTAACCTTCTATACTCTACTGTAATGTTAACATGTTGAAATTGGATAGAACAGAAAAATCACTAGGACTATAAGGCAACAGTTTCATGCTACCATCTAGTGGTGTCTTGTTGAATTGCACCGGGATATCTTGAGTCCAGGACAACTTTTGACTAGGCGCTCTGGATCACACAGCTGGTGCTACATAGACTGGGAAATAGTGGTCTCATTAGGCTTAAAGTTTTAGACTAGAATTACATAAGGCTCACACAAGTGAAGTGATCTGCCCATGGTTACTTAGTTTGTCATATTATTGTGTCTAGACCCAACCTAACTCTCTTAATTCTAGATTTTTTTTCTATCTAAAATAGAAAATTAAGTCCAGAGGTTGCCCATATAGTTCCACTCTGCTGCTTTGCTCTCAACCCAGCTCGGGTCCCCTTTCCTATGTCCTCAAAACAGAGTTAAGGAACAAGTGAGTTCAGTTTTCAAGACAACTAAGAGGTAAAAGAAATGAGGTAACAATTTCAACATAGGCTTTTTTTTTTAGTCTTACAAGGAACTCAATGTACTTTATAAATATTATCACAACACCCCAGATAGGTTAGAGTCTACACACCCAGGGCAAGATAGATTCCAAGTTTTTTCCATGGAACAGCCTTCTCTGATCTTGCTGACTTAATAAGAAAATACAAGTCATAACAGAACAAGAGGGAAAAAAAGTGGTCCAGTGAAAAAATTAAAGATTTAGAGTCTGAGGACCTGGGTTCTAAGTCTCCCTCTGCCTCCATACTACCTGTGCAAGGTTAGGCAAGTTGATCTTTGGGCCTTAATTTCATCTATAAAATGAGGGGGTTGGACCAGAACTTCTAGTCCTAAATGTATGATTCCATGATGTATCCTATGATTCTTCTCCACTAGAATCATAGGATTCAGGACTAAAAGGGACCTTAAAGGTCAACCAACCCTTTCTTTCTACAGGTGAGGAAACTGAGTCACTGAAAAGTTAAGTGACTTGTCCAAAGTCAGACAGATAAATTAGCAGTGGAAACAGGACTTATCTTATGCATCCCCACATTCCTCTACATGTTGGAAGAAGGCTAAGACTATTCAGTTTTTTTTTAATTAACTCAACCATTTATTAAGTACTTGTGCTAGATAGACAATGAAAATATAAAAGATGAATAGGATACAGATCATGCTCTCAATGAACTTACACTCTAAGAGTAGGGAAAGATGTGCACTTATATAGATAGTTATAATACAAGTACCATGGTATAAAGGACAGAGTATTTGTATTGAAGTCAGGAAGGCCTGTGTTCAAATATGAAAAAAAATGTTATAGACATTGCTGATCTTCATCAAAGGAAATTTCTGTACTGGTAGTTAGCTATGTGCATCCAGACTAAAAGATTGTTCACTTTCAAGATAATGCAACTGAGTCACTAACCAGAATGTTCTGCAGATTGTAATCTAACAGAAATGCTAGGCTTAGAACCCAGGAATCTTGTCTTGTTAGCCAAGAGCTTTAGACATAGTAGTTAAGTGATAAGTTTGTGAAGCTGGGAGACCCCACATCAACCAATTAACCAATGATTAAGGGCTCACATTCATAAAATCATCGGATTGAGAATTCATAAAAGCTCATTTTGATCAAAGCGGTCCAATTCCTCTGATTTTACAAGGGAAGAAGTGAGATTCTAGAGAATAAATAACTCCCAAGGTTATAAGGTAGTCAATGGGAGAGTCAGGATTTGAATCCAGGTCCAGGACTCTTTTCATTATACCACACCACCAGGACAAATAGCTCACATAGTCCCAACTCGCATGCCTTATACCAATGCCCCCAATGTCTCACTTTTCAGTGTGATCCGGCAATGGTGATGGTAGGGCCTCCACCTTAACCTCTTCCTGAGTCTCCTCCTGGTCCTTCTGAGGTTGCTGCTTTTGTGATGCCCTGCCCAATGCTGTGTCACACCAGAGGAGTGTCAGCAGCAGGAAGGATCCAGAAATGAATCCCAATTTGCGGGAGCCAATCATTTTTCCTGGCTCTAGGATAGAAAGAGAAAGAGACACACAAGGAAGGTTAGAGAGACAGAACCGTTGCAGATGAAACAATAACTGAGGTGCCTACCTCTTATCTACAGCTACGGGAAATGCCTCTGCTGGGGCTCATTTTGATCTTATAAATTATAATGATAAAAACTACAACCTGAGATCTGAGACCATCTGTTTGAGGCTGGAGAGATGGGAACTGACTGGCTAATTGCTTAGAGTAATAGTCACTGCCCTGACAGGCTCCTCCCAAAACCTTGAAGAATGAGAAAAATGGAAATTCACATTTAGAGCTCCATTAACCGTTGCTATCCCAGTTATTAGACACCCAGTTATTTAGAGGAAGCCAGATATGATGGAATGAGCACTAGACCAGGAGCCAGATGGTTTGGGTTTGAAACATTGCTCCATGAGTCATGGAGTTGTATGAAGAGTAAGCTACCTCAAGTTTCTAAGCCATGTTTCCTCATCTGTAAAATGGAGATAACAATCCTTGCATCACCAACTCACAGGGCTGTTGCAAATATAAAAAGAAGTACAGGGTAACCCCCAATCTGCTGAACTGGGGCTGGGCATGCATGGCTCCATGGACAGACATGTGCTCTGGCTCAGTGCTGAAGGATATGGTTAACAAGCAGCTTCTAGTAGTCTTTGTGTGTCCCTGTGATTAAGTGAAGATGGCTGACAATTGAGACAGGAAGAATTACCCTCACTAGGCTCTAAGAGCAATTTAAAAAAAAAAAAAAAAGCAAAGACAAAATTCTGCTTTCTGCTCTTTTTGGCTATTCCTTGGATTTCCATTAGGGAGAGGTAGGATTTCCCTCCCCTGCCCATGGCATGCAATAATGACAGCATACACACACAGTAGCAAGAGCATGGACTTGCTTATATGAGCCTGAGACTGGAACTGAGGTTTCTAGCTCCCTCTTCCTTTTCGTATTTCTTTCCCTGAGCCTGGGCCACTGAAGGGCAGTCCTGAGAAAGGGTCATTTCCAGCCCTGTCAGGTAACCTTCTTGGGTTTCTGTTGAATAATTGAAAGGTTGGGACCTGGCTGTGCAGTAGAAGGTGATTTCCTCTACATTTTCTCAAAGGAGAAAATGATAGCTACCAAGAGAATTCTGTAGCTAAAAAGACTAATAACATGGAAGTCGTATCATGTCTTACCAAGAAATATGGACTTCTGAGTTGCTCAGACTCAGATCTAAGGTGAACGTGAAATATCTTTCGAGCAGTTCTACAAAGTTGTCTTTAACTCTCAGGAGACTATAATAGGTGATGGACTACTCTTTCATGTTTTAAGTATTCATTAATGTGCACTTATGAAGCTTTTGGATTTTAAGCATTTAGTTTGTGGTGAAGGAAATAAATGCTATCCTATACCTGATATCTACTTTATATATTGAGCATCTCTTCTAGAAGCGACCCAATTTTTTTTTCATTTAATAGAGACCCTAGACATGAACCATACCTAAGTTTTATTTTAAGAGATTTCCTGTGGCACTCTGGGGTGAGTGCAATGAGCCAAAGAGTGAGAGAAAAGCCCTCTCCTCTGGGATAGAAATCTAGGTCCATGTGAATCCAAAGCCAGGGTCCTTATGGAAAGGAGGGCTCTCCCTGGGTCATAGGTGACACAAAGAAAGTGTTAAGTGAGCTGGACTATTATAAATGTGAACTGTTATTACTGGACCCATTTAGAAAAGGAGAAAAATCCCAAGTGAATTTGGAGTCACTGAAGTTGATAAATCATCCCTTGATTGCACTCTGTGTGATACTGGATTATTTTCTTCCATTGTCCCTCTCTGGTAAATTAGGTAGTTAGGAAAGTAGGTAAGTTAACTACAATAGTCCTCTAGGGAATTATTTAATATGCCTCCTGAAGCATCTAATTTAGAAAGAGTTTTCCTGCCCCCTTCAAATGATACTACTCTAATCCAACCTTCATTTCCCTTTCATATCTGCTTTCTTAAAAAGCTTTAGACCTTAAAATCCTTAACAAAGTCTCAAAATGTTCATTCTTGAAAAAAGCTGTAGAGTGTTTGATGAATTACCTGTGGCAGGACAATTCTTGAATTTAAAATAAGGAAAATTTTATACACATTTTCACCATTTAAAACTGGGCACTTTAAGGCTCTCTTGGATAGTGTCAAGTTAGATGGGATTCTACAGTATGAAGCTAAGCCTAGCCCTGATGCTTGTATACACTAAACCTTGAGACTGATAATCTCACAGGGGTCAGAATGACATGTCATCTTTGATGAAGTCCAATCTATCAGACCTGGCTTTACTTATAGATTGCTAGACTCCTATAGCTGGAAGGGGTATTAGTAGCTAACCTCATTGTTTTAGGAGTATAGAAACTGAAGTCTAGAAAGGAAGTGATTTGCCCAAAGTCACAAAGCCAGTTTGCTGTGGAGTACAAGTTAACTGGGACAAAGTAAAATAGTTAAATTTATTTACTTCTACAATGAACCTTATAATTTTTTTACATCTATAAAAAAACTTAATATGCAATATATCCTGCTTTTGCTGCAATCATTTGTTTTACACAATTTGGCATTGAGTTCCCAAGATTATAACACATATTCTTTGCCACAAACCAACACATTCCTTTGGATATTAAGATATTACCTTTGATGAACAGCCTATTTTCCCAAGTCAAGCTTTAATTATAGGTCAAAGTTTTTGTGGTGGGAATTATATCCTAACCCCTTACCTCCATGAAAGTTAAGATAGTTTTTTCCTCAAAAGGTATTGAAACTATCTTTGAGATAAAATTCTCAGGTAACTAAAGCTTTGGGCTGTTAACAACCCTTCTAGTTTGCCTGAGTACAAAACGGCCACAAGGAACTCCAGGTGCTTTCTGATGTTTGACTAGTGGACCACCTGCAGCAATTTCAGAGGCAGGGTAGCTTCACTCAGATAAATCAACTTGCAGTATCCTCAATGAATAGAATATCTTTGTCCTTCTATGGCTAAGTAAATCTCCTTTTGTTAACTGTTGAATGACAACGAGATGTCTCATTCCATTCTAATATCAGATTTAAAATACCAGGGAACTGTTTTAAGACAGGCCCTGCCCACACAGGTTTTCAATTTTAAATCAGGTGAGTTCCCAGATTATTGAAGCAAATTTCTCTCTCTCCCTCTCTTCCTCTCTCCCTCTCTTCCTCTCTCCCTTTCTGCTTCTCTCCCTCTCTCTCTCTGCCTCTCTCTCTCTCTCTCTCTCTCTCTCTTTCTCTCTGTCTCTGTCTCTGTCTCTCTCTCTCTCTCTCTCTCTCTCTCTCTCTCTCTCTCTCTCTCTCCCCCTTTCTCTCTCACACTAATTTCTTAACCATTTGTGGCATGGTGCAGAGATGTGTTTTGCAGTATTTTACAAGAGATTGGGGGAATTCCTGTAATTTTACAACATTTATTCTCCTCAACATATTAATATATTTATCAGTTCATCATTCCCTCAATGACAACAAGACTTATAGGCCCACTGGAAATAAAAAGTCACCCAAATTTTTCAGGTGGATGTCTAGTGAAGACATTCAAACTTTACAGGGCCATCTAGATGACTTCTGGTTTTCATATGATCTTCAACGAAAAAGTGAGTTCTGTCAGTAAAAAGTACTTTTGAGAAGCATCAGTACTCCATATTTTGTATTATCTTGCCCATAATAAGCAATTTTTTCTTCATAGCAACAGTTGTTTGTCCTCCGTTTTCAAAGAGAACCAATAACATCACAGGTGATGTCTTGACTCATGAGTGAATTGGATTTTAGTGAGACAGAGTTGTGCAAAGTCATCAGCTTCACTCTCTCTTCCAGAGTCATCCAAGTTCAGTGGCAAGACAAAATTCAGGATGACTGTTGATGGCCTGGAATGCAGTCAATGATCTTGGCACTTTCAACGTCTGACCAAGCTCTGAGTGCTCCATAAGTGCCTGTTTCAGCCTCCTTCATAGCCATTGGAACAAATTGTTCTCTATGTTTTCTGGCATTCTCACCATTTTTCCAACTTAGACAAACCTATGCCTCACTGTAGAGGAATCAGTAACAACCCCTCAAGGTTCTAGGTCCCTCAGAAGGTCTTTACTTTTTTCCTGAAGATTAATTAGGCTGTATCACCTAACAAAGCTTGGTGGGTTCTTGGCACTATTTTTTGTTGTCAGCTGTCCTGTTCGTGCTTTGATGTAATTGATTTTATTTCATCGTCGGTTTGATTGATCCTTGAAACACCAATAGCCACTGCAATACCTCTAACAGTCATTGAAATGTGCTCTTTAAGAACTATAACTTTTGCACATCTCTTTGAATAATACCCATTCTTTAAAACCACAGAATTAAAAACACAACAAATGAAATACATTTGTAAAGAACTAAATCTAGCAATCAATTGGCAGAGAACTCACTAAAAATGTGGAAACCAGCTCAATCCAGTTGGATCTGGTCAAGGTTTTGAGTCACAGACACATATGGCTGCTGTTACATAATGAAATCATGTCAAAATTATTGTTCTCTTAAGTAATTTGTACACTACTGTATCATCAAATTGGCAATAGAATATAGATCACTTGTGCTCCCAGTCCAAAACTATGAGGAAAAAAAATCAAGCTTTGTCAAGAGGAAATGAAGAGGGAAAATTTGTAAAGGTCTTTTGCATGATTTTTTAAAAAATCATTTTATTGGTGTCACTAATACAGCAACAAGATTGCTTTCATCAGTTTATCCAAATGAGTTGTGTCGTTTTTTCTTTGTGTGATGATAAATACCTTTTCCAATGATTCTGACATTAGTTCTGACATTTTAAAAATTTGTGCAGGAAGGACTCTTTTCTTTGATTGTTGGAAATTATTTTCATTGTATATGTAAAGTAATTGATAAAATTCTGGAAGATCACTTCCTTGGCAATACCTGAGTGATGGATGAGACAAAGGCAGCCTAGAGCACTGGGTAAAACTGGCAACTTCAGCTGGGAAAGAATTGATCACTGAGCTCAAGATGAGTCAACTTTTCGATTTACAAATGAGGCAGTGTTCCTCAGACAAGAAATAAGAACTTAGTGGATATAATATTGCATTTTGTACGTATTTATCATTGTCTTATGTGTTTTCTTATGTATTTATCATTTACATATCAGAGAAAAGAAGACACTCTCTTCCCCACTCCAATCTACCCTCCACTGAGCCACTAAAATGATTTTCCCCAAACCCAGGTCCAGTCATTTTACACTCACTCCCACCTACTCAGTAAACTCCAATGGCTTCCAATTGCCTCCAGCAACAAATACAAAATGCTCTGTTTGGCATTCAAAGTCCTTCAAAACCTAGCCCCCTCCTGTCTTTCCAGTTTTCTTACAACTTACTCTCCAACACATAATCTTAGATCTGGTGACACTGGCCTCCTGGCTATTCCATGAACAAGACACTTCCATCCCTTGGGTTGGGGCATTCTCTCTGGCTTTCCCTTGTGCCTGGAATGTTCTCCCTCCTCTATTTCAACTACTGACATCTCTGGCAGTTCCTGCTAAAAATTCAACCTTCTACAAGAAGCCTTCCCCAACTCCTCTTAATTCTCATGCCTTCCCTCTGTTATTTCCTATTTATCCTGTATATAGCTTGCTTTGTATATATTTGTTTGCATGTAAGCTCCTTGAGGGAAGGTACTATCTTTTGCCTCTTTTTGTATCCCCAGCACTTAGCAAACCATAGCAGGCACTTAATAAATGTTTATTGATTGATTGATGCTCTGATTCAAAAGGCAAAACTCTTTATACTTCACCACACTGCTATACTGAAAGACATCAGAATTCTGATCAATACAGTAACCAATTGTGACTTCAAAAGGCTTTCCTTTGATGAGATGGGACTACTTTGAATTGCCTTTGAGAGTTAGGTTAGGGGAAAAGTGGTTGCCCTGTCTCCTACCTGGCCTTGGCAGAAGTGAGTTTTGTGTCTTTTTGTTTGTTCTTTCCTGATCTTAGGTGAAAGAGCTTTATGAAATGGAAGTGTCCAGGAACCTTGTGCATTTGGGAAATCCAGGGGTCAGATATGAATGGTGGTAATAGCACTATCCACTGGTGACTGACAGTAGTGAAAGTATCTACAACAGATGTATAAAGACCAAGGATGGCAGCAGCTTCAGGGAGTACAGCTTCTCATTGCAGAGAGAAGTTCTTGCTATGGCCTCTTGAAAGTCGCTGACCCTGGGAATCTAATATAGAGTTACACTTAAGGGAAACTTCATGAGGACTCAACAAAGAGAAAAAAGGCCTTCCAGGGCCAGGAGTTGGGAGTTGTCACGTGTTCTCCACATGTGTGCCTTATTTCCATTATGATTTAAAACTGAGTCAAATCTCCCCATGGACATTATGTGCATTTATGGGAAACTGTGTCTCAATATTTGGGGGAAATATTTTGTATCAATTGTAATTATTCTAACTTCTCAGGAAAGATATTTTCTAATAGCTAATTAAGTTTTCTTGACTGGTTGTTATTGGGGAATACACAAGAGGGGGGTTGACTAAATAACAACAGTGTTAGCAATACCGTCCTTGAGGGTTACCCCTAGAATCCTGAGCAAATAGTAGCAATCACTCTTCTAGAGCACCCAAAATGCAAGTTTGAGAGTGAGGGGGCTAGAAAGGGTGCTACAAGTCCTCTGGAGTTGCCTGGTCTTTGAATTGATCTGAATTCTGATATCTTTTAAACCTGCTATCTTTTATATTACTGTGGTCATTATATTTATTATTCTCATTGTTCTATTTACTTCATTCTGCATAATCCCAGTCTTTCCAGGTTTCTTTGAATTCTTCATATTTGTCATTTCTTATTGAGTAATCATATTCTATTAAGTTTAAATACCACTATTTGTTTAGCAATCTGGGTATCTACTTTGTTTCCAGTTTTTTGCTACCACAAAAAAAGCATTGCTATGAATATTTTGGTCTATTTGGGACTTTTTCTATTGTTGTTTTGTTTTGTTTTGTTTTGTTTTGTTTTGGCTTCTTTGAGCTATATGCCCAATAGCTAGACCAAAGCGCACAAATCATTTTTTCATGTTTCTCACAGGATTCCAGATTGTTTTCTGGAATAGCTTTCCCATTCACAACTTTACNGCTTCCTTGAGCTATATGCCCAATAGCTGGACCAAAGCGCACAAGTCATTTTGTCATGTTTCTCACAGGATTCCAGATTGTTTTCTGGAATAGCTTTCCCATTCACAACTTTACCAACTACTTATCCATGTGCCTGTCTTCCCATAACCCCTCTAACATTAACTGTTTCCATATTTTTTCATCATTGCCTATTTGCTGGGTATAAAGTGAAATTTTCGAATGCTCTTTCTACTATTCATTATGGCTTCTCTAAATTGAACCTCAAAGGATGTGAGTTTGTCATTAAGGAAATATTGAAAAGAATGTTCCATAGACTCTCAAAATTTTTTTCAAAAGGAGAGTCCCCATGATGTTTAGAGCCAGACCAATTCATTGGGTGCACGCCCATCCTTCCAAAGTAACAACACAGTTTCAGATGTATGAATATCTAGGAAGTAGGGAACATTATGTCATCATTCCCAAGAATATGGTCCTTCTCTAGTGAGAGACTTCTTTACATGGTCACTAGTGATTTTCTTCTTTTAATGGC